>NC_092132.1:149800424-149972924 GCF_043159975.1 Macaca nemestrina | reverse complement strand
ACAAATAAAATGAATTTGCCTTTAGCCTAGTTGATTATAACATGATTTCACAGTGATAACCACAAAGGCAGGACAAATATTTAGTGTTTTACTAGGTGATTCTCTTTGTGTGTGTGATGGGTGTGTGTCATGTTTATATTTGTAAGTACACAGAAACTCATACACACCCATTTGTGTGTGTATACATATATGTATACACACATATATTTACACACACATATATACCTAAATTAGACATTTAAACCCGCTTGAATAGTATTTCAATTCTAAAACTTAAACACACCAAAAATAAAAAATTTAAAAAAAAAGACAGAACTAAGACAACAACATAGCACCAACAAAATAGACCTTTGGTTTCCTGATTAGGTTCTGCATTTCAATCTCAGTTTACTTTAAACTTATTATAGATAAGAAAAAAAGGAATATATCTAGATTACTGTTTGCATTATTTGTTCAAAAGAGCATAGAGTTCTAAGCTTGCCCTTGGTTTGAGTAAATTTATTCTTGTAATCCCCCATGTACCTTGCACATGCCTTACCCAAAGTATATTATGTTTTAAAACTTATTGAAGAGATCAGTAAATGCTGAACCTCCCCAGTCCACTTATATAATGAAATAATAAAATGTGGATTAAAACATTGCTTTAATAATCAAATAAGATAACATGTCACATTATTAGCGAAATGTTGGACAGGCTACATATGCTCAATCAATATTTGCTCCTTTCAAACATAATGATGTATGATCACAGAAAAGAATTTAGTATTCTACTCTGAGGGAATTTTATGGATAAAAGTTTGTATCATATATGCTCGTCTTCCAGGAGTGAGCCCTAAAGATAGATTCACAAATTGTGAATGCCCCATTAATTTGAAGCTTTAAGTTAGAAATGAAAAGAACAGCTATACAAATAACAGAACGTCATTTTTTCTCACTAGTGATGCAGTCTCATAGTTAAATTAAGTGAACAGCATATAGTCAAGTTAAAACATGCAATTATAAGCGTCATTCTAATTACTGAAATAGAAATTAATAGCATCAAACTCAGAGTCCAGAACTGTATGTTTGAATGGGAAAATGTAATTGAAGACAGTGGATAGAATCTCAATTAGCAAATGAAGGTAATGACCAGTAAAGAAAGGGGCAAGGAAAGTAAGAATCAAAGTCTTTCAATTAAAGAGTAATTACATGGGATGAGTAAAAACTGTGCCTGATTGTGTTATACGCACAGACACCATTGCTAGATGTCACACTCATATCACAGCCACATACTGTATACAGAGATCATCTTTATGCAGTAATTTTATTTTATGACAAAGTTAATTATTAATGCATAAGTGCAGTATAGCCCTGGGATGAATTTAGGGGAAAAAATGAGTATACAGAGTTTGGAAAATGGAGAACATCATCTCTAAGAAAATTTGTGATAAATTGAAAATTTAATTTTCTAAAAAAATATTTACACTAGAAAATCAGCAATTAAATATATTTAAAATAATTTATTCATGTCTGCTGATTACCACTGAAGTAATCTAAATGGCAACTTGTTCTTTCAATAAGGAAACTGATGTAAAAGTAACTCCATAAAATATATTGTGGGTCTCAGCTTATGCATCATTTTTAGCCCCTCAGTGACATGTTCTTCAACTGGAGGTGAAAACATTTTGCTTTTTCTCTTCTCTCATACAAAGACATTACTGGTTTATTTGTAACATGGTAAGTGAGAGACAGACATTCCTTTAAGTTCAAAATTATGAATGAAGTAAAATTCCATTTTTTAAATGATTCTGTGAACTTGATAAGCACAATTTTACATTTCCTTACCAATACTCAACAAAAAAGTAATTTTGCTTTGAGCGGAGAAATGTAAAACTATCAAATGATGAAAAAATAATTTAAGATATCATTTTAAAAGATTACTGAAGCAATATGAGTCATTTGTTGATGAAAGCTTTTGTTTCACAGCATCACTTGAATATCTCTGGAGGTACTTACTAAATGTCTCCCCTCCTGGATTGCCAATCTGCAACTTAATGCACTCAGTGAGTGTTTTAGTTGGGGCATAATGGACAGCTTGGCCACAGCTTGGGGCAGCTACCACATGATAGTCCGGGAAACCTATAAACCGCTCCTGATAACACGTAAGTAAAATACTCAAAGCCTCTGACAGTGAGGTACACACAACAAGGGTAGAGTTAACGTTTGCTGATAATGATGACAAATTCTGTTGTTATCTACCCTGCAATAATTAGCTACCTTCCCTCTGAAAACTACCTTTTAGGAATGTTAACTATAATTTCTAAACATTCATTAAAATATATAAACGCATACCTATGAAAGAAACAGCAATGGAAATGCCATATTATATTAAATCGATGTCAGTGGGAGCCTAAGAGTATAATCGTAAGCAGAGATAATATACTCATTTTGCATTCAGCATGGCCAATATGCTCACTTATAATCTATGTGCTATTCAGGAATCAATGGCCAAGGTTAACTCCTAAACATTACTTTTAGCCCAGTCATGAGTCATCAGCACTGGAACCGTGTTCCCTGAAAACTAGCTCTTTCCAATTCTAATAATCTGGAGCATATTAGGATGAGCAGGGGGAGGAAAAATCACAGGGGGCACAGCCTATTGGGTCGGGTTTCCTAATCATCCTTAAAACATAGCATGGCATCACTGTTAACACTACAGGTTGTTATTTTTTTCTTGTAAATGAGTTGAACTTCCTTATAGATGTGTATGTTCCTTGCAGCACTATTCACAATATCAAAGGCATGAAATCAACCTCAATGGCCACCAATGGCAGACTGGATAAAGAAAATGTGACATGTATACACCATGGAATACTATGCAGCCATAAAAAGGACAAGATTACGTCCTTTGCAGGAAGATGGATGGAGCTGGAGGCCATTATGTTTAGAAAACTAACACAGGAAAAAAAATTCAAATGTTCTCACTTATAAGTAGGAGCTAAAGGAAGACAGATGGACACAAAGAGGGAAACAGCAGACACCAGAATGAACGAGGAGGGAGGGGATCGTGAAAAATAGCTAATGGGTACTGGGCTTAATACCTGGATGATGAAATAATCTGTACCACAAACCCCTGTGACACAGGTTTACCTATATAAGAAACATGCATATGTACCCCTGAATCTAAAATATCCCAGCACTTTGGGGAGGCCAAGGTGGGCGGATCACCTGAGGTCAGGAGTTCAAGACCAGCCTGCCCAACATGGTGAAACCCCATCTCTACTAAAAGTACAAAAATTAGCTGGGCATGGTGGCAGGTGCGTGTAGTCCCAGCTACTTGGGAGGCTGAGGCAGGAGAACAACTTGAGCTTGGGAGGCAGAGGTTGCAGTGAGCCAAGATTGTACCACTGCACTCTGGCCTGTGCAACTGAGTGAGACTTTGTCTCAAAATAAAAAAAAAAAGCAAACATAAAAAACCCAAAAAGAAACACAAAAATGAGTACAGGCTGGGAACCTGCTTTCTTGCCTTTGAAACCTGGCCCTAACCCTTGCAATTGGTCACGATCTTGGGCAAATCATTTAATCTTTGTTTTAGGCTCCCTGTCTTAAAAAGGGCTCACAATACTTTTGTTACAGGTTTACTATGAAGATTAAATTGGACAGGGCTTTTAAAATACTCAGAATGGTACCCCTAAGCAATAAACATCAAAGTGTGAACTTGAAAAATAATCATTTTAAAAATAGCACATACTATAGAGTCTCAATACACATCCATTCAGGGAATCCAAAAACACTCCTTTCGCTAATACAAGTTGGCATACACAGAAACACACACTAATTTTTTAACTTACAAATGGATCAACAGTCTCCTACCTACCTAGTAAACGTGCTGATTTATGAAATTGCAGCACGTTGTTTAAATTGCTAATGTAAAAAATGACACACATTTTAACGTAAATAGTCACATAAGTGCCCAATGAATGTCTAGTTTGAAAACGTGTACTTAAATCTATTTGTCAGATGGACTCATGTCTTTGAATAGCTATCATTTTGAGATAAAATAGCCCCTACCAGTGGAAGTGTATAAGATGAGTGGCAGGCCCAGTGCTAGAGTCAGAACGTGCCCTGAATAAGCATGCAATGAACAGAGCGACTGTTCCTGCAGGCCTGAGTACTCAGATAACGGCTTTCCTGTTTGTAAACTGTTACTACATCGAGTTTATTTCCCTGCAATACTTTTAGTTTAAGGTCTTCGGTGGAATACAAAAATCATTCTTAACAAGTCCGTATCTATTCTGATATGATTTGACAAATACAAATCCCTAGGTACATGGTGCCTGGGTGGACCTGGATTCTGCAGGTGTGGAAGACACAGCTGTTAGAGGAAGCATCCTCTTTGACAGGGCCATGCCAGGCTGTCACCAACGCTTTGGCATCCAGAGGCCACTGGAGCATCTGAGAAGCAGTCAAGGTGCCCTGAATGTTCCAGAGAACATTCTGGAACACTGGAAGCTCAAGATTGCTGAGCTGTGTTGCCATACTCACTACAGCAGAGAGGAAAGTGCAAAATTACAAGAGAGGGAGGCCTGTGTTCAAGGTTGGGGGCAGTCGGTTTTCCATCTGGGATTCCTCAGGGCCCAGCCACGGGCTGATTCCTATCTGTGTGTTGAATGCAGCACCTCTGCTCACCCCAAGACAGTCCAGTCCCTGACACACTGAGAGCAAGTTTGCAGAGCCCAGGTTTCCACCTTGTAAAAGAAGATGCTAATAAGAAAAAAAAAAGTAAGATGGAATTGAATTACTTATTTTGAAAACTGGTTACTTCCCAGCATCATATGAATATAAAAGACGAAACAATAGGAAGAGTCTCAGCATTGCTAATGCCAAACCAGCCCCTCTCTCAGTCTTCCAGGGGCTAAGAGGCTATTATTTGTTGCATGGCTCTATTCAGCAAAATCAGTACATTTCTTTTGTATTAAGACTAAATATTTTTTTCAGTGGGGCACGGTGGCTCACACCTGTAATCCCAGCACTTTGGGAAGCCGAGGCGGGTGAATCACTTGAGGTCAGGAGTTCAAGACCAGCCTAGCCAACATGGTGACACTCTGTCTCTACTAAAAATACAAAAAAAAAAAAAAAAAAAAAAAAAAAAATCAGCCAGACATGGTGATGAGTGCCTGTAGTCCCAGCTACTCAGGAGGCTGAGGCAGGAGAATCACTTGAACCCAGGAGGCCAAGGTTGCAGTGAGCTGAGATCCCGCCACTGTACTCTAGCCTGGGTGACAGAGCAAGACTCAGTCTCAAAAAAAAAAAAAAAAAAAAAAGAATAAGTATTTTTCTTCCTTTGTAGAACAGTTTTAATACACATATAAAGGTTTGCTGAAATTGAAAAAAATATCATCTCTAAGGTTCCTTAAAATTCTGAAGAATTCCATGAAGTCTCTACTCTGTTAAAACATATTGATTTACTGACTTGTAGTATTAAAAATAAATTGCTTTAAAACATTCTGGGATATTACTGGAATCTGTTCAGACAAAAATTAATACTGTACTTTAACATGTTCTTAAGGCAGAGACTTAAAATGACTTTTAAGGAATACTGATGCTCTTCTGGTCATAGCAAAGGACAACCCACCAGGCTGCAATGGTTTTAACTGACACATGTAAGCATTAAGCAGCATTCGGGCTGGGCACAGTGGCCGATACCTGTAATCTCAGCACTTTGGGAGGTCAAGGCAGGCGGATCACCTGAGGTCAGGAAGAGACCAGCCTGACCAACATGGGGAAACCCTGTCGCTACTAAAAATACAAAAAACTAGCCTGGGTGGTGGCACATGCTTGTAATCCCAGCTACTTGAGAGGCTGAGGCAGGAGCTTGGACCCAGGAGGTGCAGGCTGCAGTGAGCAGGGATTGCATCACTGAACTCCAGCCTGGGCAACAAGAGTGAAACTCCATCTTAAAAAAAAAAAAAAAAAAAAAAAAAAAAAAAAAAAATCATTCAGGAAGCTTATTCTAGTTAGTGTAAATTAAGGAACCATAATTGAACACTCAGAGAAATATATTTCACTCTCACCAAATAGGAAAATAGGCAGGCATTATTACTATTATTATTTTCCAAAATCAGAGTTTCAGATGACTTGCTGACGCTCTTTCATAGACAGTTTTACACTTTTACTCTCTCAGGCCATGGCAGCACTGGCACAATGTTATGTATTTCTTGTTAACTAAATGCAAAATGTCCCTATTACAAGTGGTAGATACTACCATAGGTATTTTTCATTCCCCTACATTCATCTCCTAAAAAGCCAAAAGATTCTTTTAAATAAACCATAGACAGTATAAACTTCTTCCTAGTCATAGGTGATTTAAAACGAATAGAAATGTCACTGCTGGCAGGATGCACAACATGTAATTAAAAACATAGGTTTTCAGGTACTGCCACATACATCCTAACATATTTAAATTGCACATCATTCTTCTAACGATGATTTTGGCAGGAAAATTTTCAAATGATGTAAAATTTGACTCTGATGACCCAGAAAACAGAGAGCACTTTTGGAGGTCACGCTTGCCCTAGATGGCTGCCAATGCCCCACCATTCTCAAATCACTCACGTGGTTTTCTGGACCAAATGAAAGAGAATGCAAACTGAGGCGCCTTCATTCATTCTGCATAGTAGCAAACGATACAGGAACTATTTGTATATTGCCTCAGATTATTTTGGCAGATAGAAGTTCTGAAATCAAGCCTGAGAAACTATTTTGGAAAAGGGTCCATCAACCATTGTTAAGCCTGGTCACAAAAGATGACTTGCAAATAGTTTATTTGAGCCTGCCTTTCTGAACTCAGGCACAATAAGGTAGACACTTTGAACTGATGTGTCCTACAGTCCACTGCAAGTTTAAGATTCTATGAGTAAGATTCCTGCCTTTTGTCTATCGGAAAAATGAAAACTCTTATAAAACAGTCTAGTCTTTTAACCTTTATAAAAAAGAGGAAGGGTAAATAAAAATAAAGTAAACAATTTTCAAGTAATGTCTAAAAAGGAAAAATACACAGATTTTTAGTAGGAAAGAAGATAAAGAAACTCCAGGATGAATATTATGGGGGAAGATGGGAAATGGGAAGGATATTAAAAAAAACATGCAATGTTCCTGCATTTGTTATTGGGTCTGTGGATCTGTCTGATGAAACACATGGGGGTCGGCATGACGGCTGGGTTTCTGCCTCCATAGTTTACTCACATATTAGAGCCCTGTGTTGCGGGGGAGCCAGACCTATGTTGGACTGCGATGTGAACAGAAATACACTGCTATTGGGCAAAGCCACTGAGAGTCCAGGTTTATTTGTTATAAGAGGGAATGTTAAGTATTTAGTAAGGAAAATTCATGAGACTCAAGTTTCGATTTACTAGAACCTGCCCTGTAAACCAAATTTGTGAGTCACCTATGAGGTCACAGAAGGTCCACACAAAGCACATAAGTGCCCAGCTCTGCAGACTCGGGTGTTTACGCCCCAGTCCCCATAACAGATCTAAGCCCACCTTTGCCCGTATGTAGACAAACACTTCCTATCTCTTTACTCAAGAAGATATGTTGACTAACTCAAGGTGAAGCCTGGTGCCAACTGTGTTTACTAGGAATAATAATAAATAATATTAAATAACCCATGTTGCTTCTAACTTTACCTGAATGTTTACCTTTCTTATTAGAAAATAAGAAAAAACAGTAGTCCAGCAAAGTATGTTTGCAGAAAAGAAAAGAAAATCACAATATTTCCACTAGAGAGAGAGAGCTAATAATTGTATAAATATATATTTCAGATGAATCAACATTATGGTTACCATCAGTTATCCCTCCAACATGTTGATATATGCATGATACTATGTTAGTTGATTAGTTTTTGAAAAATGGCAAAGACCCCTTGCAGAGACCCTTCTACTGATGTTCTAAACCATTATTTATTATGGAATGCATTTTAATGGAATAAGTATTGAGAATTAATTTTTCATTTGTACTCTAATACTTTTTACATTAGAAATCATGATAAATTACAAAGATTAAACCGGCACATAGAGGAAAATTTTATCTTGTTGCCATATATTAAGGTAAAGTGGATTCAGAGAGCACAGTTTTTTAAAATATTAACATTTTTTTGTGGTACATAACACATAGCCTTGAATTAGTTCTAAGCCATTGAAATCCTATACACTTTTGCAATTTTTTTTTTTTCCCTAAAAAGCAGAAAGCATAGTATAGTGCTTAAAAGCTGACTCTGGGGCTGGTCCAGCTTTATTTACATATAAGTTCTATCACTAAATTTAGGGGCCAGTTAACTTCTCATAGCCTCAGTTTCCTCATCAATGAAGCAGCCATTACTTGATAGAATGGTTATGATATTTAATGAGTTAACACTCATTAGTGTGAATTGCTTAGGATAATCAGAGCCTAACACTATTAGAGTATTTGGTAAGTTAAGCAAATAAAATAATACAATCAGGAATACAAATTAAAATTTTACATGGAGATATAAACTTTTTTTTTTCCTTTTAACTGAAAGAGACTCTGATAATCTATTCCCATGTTTATAATGATGTGGAACAGAAGCTCAAAGGGGTTAAAGAATAACATTAATTAGTGTTTTAATGAGACTGAAAGCTTTGGCTACATAACTGGAGAGATTTTTCATTATGAATTAACAAACATTTTATAGAAAACCATCTGAAATCAAATTAATGGATATAACTAATTAAACAATACTCTGCAGCCATTAAAAAAATAAGAGCATGTCCTCTGTGGGGACATGGACGGAGCTGGGGTCTATTATCCTTTGCAAACTAATGCAGGAACAGAAAACTAAATACCACATGTTCTGATTTACAAGAGGGAGCTAAATGATGAGAACACATGGGTACACAGAGGTGAACGACACACACTGGGGCCAACTAGAGAGTGAAGGGTGGGGAATGGAAGAGGATCAGGACAAATGGATACTAGACTAGTTCTTGAGTGATGAAGTAATCTCTGTAACAAAACCCCATGACAGCAGTTTACCTACACAACAAACCTACACATGTACCCCTGAAGTTAAAATAAAAGTTAAAAAAAAATTGAACAAGATAGAACTAAAAGCATTGTGCTGACTCCTCTGCAAGATACCAGTGAAGTGGAGGTCACTAAAACATCTGTCTTGTCTGAACTACAACTGAAAATGCTTGTACTTCATCCATGAGTCACTGTTGTTCAGCTGTTTAAGCTTTCTATGTTGAAAGAAAACTACAAGGTAAATTGAAAGAAAATGAAAAGCCAGATGAAAAATTCATCAGATTGATTTCAGTTCTGTGTGCTTTTACCAAATATATACTCTCCTTCCACTGAAAAGGGAAGATCATTACAAAAAAAAAAAAAAAATGGTGGTTCAGCTGGTCTTGTGGTTAAGGTTGAGTTGACTTCATGTTCTATCAAATGATTTAAAATGTGAATCAGCAAAATCAACAGTCAGTTTCCAGACCTCAGCAACATCAAAACTTGACAACAATTCAAAGATGAGCAAAGAAAGGGAGCATTAGCACAATTCAGCTCCCTTAAACCATCTGCACCCACAGGCAAAACACCCAGAGAGGAACACGTCCCTAAGGATTTGACTTGAAATGTGCAAGCTTCCTGCTGTTTCCAATTCTCTTGCAACACAAGTATTTGTACTTTCATCTCAATAGCCATTACACACAAATGCAAAACCAAAAAAGTGGGAAGGAAAAGGATCATCTGCATTTCAAATATGACGCGGCTTTACTCCAATGCAACAATAGGCACATTACAAAGGCTCAACAGGTGGCTTTAAAAGTCATAGTAAAAACAGCAAAGATGACTGAATGTTAACAAAATGTAGTATTATAAATTAGATGACTGTCTGGATGATAATTTTAACAGTTTCATAAAGTATGCAATTACATTGTCGCACCAAGCTTCAGGAGGAGCGATCATCAGCAGTTCTCGGATGTCTTAGAGACTCTTTCTCTTGCTGTCTTTGCTAAGTTGTGCCTGGAATGTCAAGTGGCCACCATCAGAATTATACCTTCCTCTGCGTGGCTCTCGGTGAATCTCAGTAGCGCTGCTGTTGAGCACCACATAAACTGAACCCCGTTTGAGACAATACGCCCTGACCTTTTAGCAAGAGGGGTTTTTCTCTGCATCGGCACCAGCTAGTGGGCATTTCACTCTTCATCAGCTTTGCCCTGTAATGAGTACAGTTTGGGCCACAGCAGAGGGAATATTTGCTCAGGGATCAGAGTGAGAAAAACCTTAAGTCTGCATTTAAATCTTAAATCTGTATTGCTCACCAACATGTTGGGTATAAGGAATTGTGTATGCATTTGCACTTTAGTGACTTTTATCATTTGTGTTTTCAAGGATTTCTGTTTCTTTCAGGCTCAAACATGACCTACTCACTCAATACTTGTGGTAAACGCTATGAAGCCCAAGAACACTTAAGTTCCCATATTCTGCCCTTCTAGGAACTTGATTCCGTAAGTCACACCTTTAAGGACATACTCACTTTACCTGAGAGTATTATCTGTATGTGCTGCTGCCCCTCCTGTTTTTATAACATTTGAGTGTTTTGCAAACCAAATGCAATCACATCTTTGGAACTCAGGAACTGATCTTGGAATATCTTAAGTTAATGTCATTATGTATTTATCTTATGTGAAATACATATTTTGAGTAGTGACATGTGCCTTAAATTACCTTGAATTCTCTGAGCATTCAGGAAAGACATTTGTAAAAGATGAGTTGCCCAGGACCATGCACTTTGCCTCAGCTCTCTGAAGTCAGAAGCAGTGCTGAAAGCAAAGGCGTAGCTGCCACAAATGTAGAATCTTAACAAGAGGGTGTTGTGAAAATGTGTTGCATCCCACATGTATAAAAATACCATGCCCATAGTGAAAACCGTGCTTTCAAAGAATGTCCTCCAATAAAAAAATACTCAATACATACTGGCAGTTTAAATGTACTGAGTATCAAAATGAATATTCCTGGGCTTCCAAGTCTGTTTGCTTGTCTGTTTGCACCCCGGGTACCCCTGCCAGGTCAAGTTTCCCCTGGATGGAATGATGGACGTTAAGGAAGGTGACGATGGCTTCAGTCTTGCTGATATTACCCAAGGACTGGCTGAAGAGGTCTGAGTCACAGGAGGCTGTGGGAAAACAGATGAAAGAGGCAGAGGATGAGGGTCCCACGGAGCCCTCTGAAGAGTCAATGAGTGTGCTGTTAAGGGAGGCCCAGTGTTGAGTGTTTACCCAAACACGGCAAACCACAGCTCAACAAAGATAAAAATCGGCATTTCAAGGCGCAGGAACCGCATTTCCACAGGACAATGTTTAACAAGTGAGCGTGGCTGGCAAGTTATGGAACTGGACTGAGATGACATTGAAGGATGCTATGGCGAGAAGAGCGGGAAACCAGAATACAGTTCAGCCATGTTTCCCATTCATTCTTCAGCAGCAAGAAGCCTCAGCAGAACTGGCTACATCCACGAAGGAAAGGGGCAGGAGAAAGTACAATGTTTAATGGCAGGAGGTGGGACTGCAGGTAATTTCAATTCTTTCCAAAGTAAATGTTCTATGATTACTATATATCCCTTTCATAATATGTTTATATTTAAGGCATGATGTTAAAGTTATAGTAACTTTCACATACAAAAAAATATATTATCAATTTGAATCTACTGTAAATGTTATGGTAGCCAAAAGAGAATGTAGAATAAGAATGATCAAGTAAAACAATTAAAATATTGCCTTATCCAGTTTGTACATGTCATACCTGACACTACCAAATTTCTTTCATCCAACAATCAACATTGCTGCTTTTAATACCAAATGAGGAGCGAATGCAGAAATTATAATGAAGAAATAATATAAAATGTTCCCAAGTCATTCCTATAAGATGGGTTTTAGAAGCTTCAGGGGAAAACCACAGACCTAATTTGCCATGTTGATATTGCTCATGTTGGCATCAGTCATGAAACAATGGACACTCCAAATCGCTTGTAAAATATCTAATAATAAATGGTGACAAAGGCCTGCATTAGAAGTGCGCCCTGTCACTTTTCTAATGGATAGTGATTATCATGTAAATACCGCCAGGAAGCATCTCAACACCAATTTTTATTATAATGTTGGCAACAGCGAATAAAACGTCTGCCATTTTCTTTTGTTTACCCTTTGGCATTAATTTGCTAACAAAGTAGTCATAAATCTCCCACATTTTCTTGCAAGGAAAATAAAAACGTGATAAAATAGGAAAAAAGATCATACAACACAAAGCCATTTGCCAAAGTTCTTCAAATGATGCTTAACAGATTTCATTATTCAAATACACATATTTTCTTTAACACATAAATCATTCACAAGCTTCATGAAACTCTTTGGTCACTATGAGTTCTGCAAAGAAAAAAACAGAAGTTTGTTTCAGGAGCTCCCATTGTATTATACCCACGTGCATTGGTCAGCCACGTAATTAGAACTGTTCGCTCTAAATTAATGGGAGACCACAGTAGAAGAGGTGATTGGTCCCTGGGTAAAAATGAATATGAAAATGGACTATCTAGCTTTCTTTCATCTGGGAATTTTCCATCTCTTCACATTGTAACTTTTTTCACTATTTACAATGTTAAAATTAGAAAGTAGTTTTCAGGTACTAAGCCTAGAATTCTGTCCATGAAATTGGACATAGAAACCAGATGAAACATTTTAAAGGAAAAATTTAACTTCGATGACAGTTCTTTCCTGAACATGTGCATACATCTGACTTGTCAATGGAAAATAAACTAAAACCCTGGGTGTATACATTCTATTTCAGGCAGATTTTTAAATTTATTTTTAAGAGACAGGGTCTCACTCTTTCACCCAGGCAGTTGTGCAATCATAATACTAATAGACAGAAAAAGGAAACTCTATAGAATAGGATGAGTTTACAAATTATCTTAACAAATTAGATCTTCTATAACATTTTTAAAAATTATAAAATCTGTTTTACCCACTGATGGAAGGCTGCGTCATGATTTTAAAAGGACGAGTGTGGCAGTAAAAACTTCACATGATCCTAGTGAGTCTCACCTTCTGGTGTTCACATCTCTATAATCCCCGCTCTGGACTGGGAGAAAGACCCGTGATGTGCGTCTGACCCACAGTATATGGCAGCGATGAGGGGTGTCACGGTCACGGCTGTGTGACATTAGATAAGGCTGCATCTTGCCTGGATGGAGTTACCGATTCTCCTTGTGGGCCTGATGAAGCAGGTGCTGTGTTGAAGAATTCTATGTAGGGAGAAACTGTGGAAATGGCCCCCAGATAGCACAACGCCGGGGCTCTCCATGCTCATGCCCGGAGGTAATGGATTCTGCCGACAACCTGAGTGAGCTTGCACGCAGAGTCCTCCCGTCAAGCCTCTAGTTGGAGGCGGCCGTGGAACCCAGGCCTTGATCACAGCACGCGAGACTTGAGGCAGAGGACCCAGCACAGCCCCGCTCCACGAAAACTATGAGATAGTAAATGCCAGGCCGGTCGCGGTGGCTCACGCTTGTAATCCCAGCACTTTGGGAGGCCGAGGCGGGCAGATCACCTGAGGTGAGGAGATCGAGACCGGCCTGGCCAACATGGTGAAATCCTGTCTCCACTAAAAAATACAGAAACAAAGGCCGGGCGCGCTGGCTCCCGCCTGTAATCCCAGCACTTTGGGACGCCGAGGCGGGCGGATCACGAGGTCAGGAGATGGAGACCATCCTGACCAACATTGTAAAACCCTATCTATACTAAAAAAATGCAAAAAATTAGCCGGGCGTGATGGCGGCCCCCGTAGTCCCAGCTATTCGGGAGGCTGAGGCAGGAGAATGGCGGGAACCTGGGAGGCGGAGCTTGCAGGGAGCCAAGATGGCGCCTCTCACTCCAGCCTGGGCGACAGAGCGAGACTCCGTCTCAAAAAAAAAAATTAAATAGATAGATAGATAGATAGATAAATGCCTGCTGTGTCAAGCCACCGTTTGCAGTCATTTGTTTTACAGAGTGGTCGTTTGTTCTATTGCTGCCATACATTACTACAAACATAGTGGCTTAAGAGAACACAAGCTTACTTTTTTTTTTTTTTTTTTTTTGAGACTGAGTCTCGCTCTGTCGCCCAGGCTGGAGTGAGTTGCGCGATCTCGGCTCATTGCAAGCTCCGCCCCCGGGTTCCCGCCATTCTCCTGCCTCAGCCTGCTAGTTCTGTAGGTCTGAAGTTCAATACGGGTGTCACTAGACAAAAATCAAGGCTTTTCAGGCTATGATCCTTTCTGAAGCCTCTTAGGGAAAATTCATCCAGTGCCAGTTCAGGCGCTTTTAGAATCCAGTTTCTTGCGTTTATGGGGCCCACATTCCCATTTTCTTACTGGCTGTAAACTGTGGGCCATTCAGTCTTAGCCTCAAAAGGCTATCACATTCTTTGAGGTCATAGCCTTCTGTGTGAATCTTCAAGGACAGCAATGCTGGGTCCAGTCCTCATTGCATCTTTGTGACCCGTTCTTCTGCCTCTGTCTACTGCTTTTAAGAGTTCACATAGCTGGACTGGATCCACCAAGGTAATCAGGATAATCTCTCTCAAGACCCTTTATCATATCTGTAAACCCCTTTTGCCCATCAAGCAACCTATTCAATGGCTCCAGTGATTAAGGACTGAACACAATGGGGGTGATATTTAGCCTGCACATGCCTTCATAGAAAACGTCCAGTGAAAGTTCTACCATCTTCATTAAATTCCCACATTTCTAAGATTTTGTTCATATTAAAATTTGTTTGTTCTTGGCTTCAGTTTTACTCATTTGAGCCTCATCTCCCCTCACAATATTTATTCTATGCTTTCTATTTTTTAATGTGAAAATATTTCTTTTTCTGTTAAATTTAACAATTATTCACTGAGAGCTTTTGTTGTATTCTACGGGAAATAAAACATAAAGATGAAGAAAATGCAAAGTGTGTCCTCAAGCAGTTCCCAGCCAAACTAGAACAAGGTTATCGCCTGTTCTCCTGTGGTCAAAAAATGTGTATAAAAGCCCTAGCGTTTTCCAGTAAGAGCATCGTGAATTCTGAGTTATTCCCAAGTAATTTCATACAACCAGACAGATTTTTAAATTGAAAAGTATTAGGAATTCAGTATTACGATGGTTAATGTTATGCAACAACTTGACTTGGCCATAGGACGCCCAGATATTTGGTCGGACTTTATTGTGGGTGTGTCTGCGGGGGTGTTTTTAGATGAGATGAACATTTCATTTGGTAGAACGAGTAAAGCAGATTTCCCTCTGTAATGTGGGTGAGCCTCGTTTAATCACTTGAAGGCCTCAGTAGAAGGAAAACTGACTCTTTCTCAAGTATGAGAGAGTTCTATTGCCTGATGGTCTTCCAACTCAAACACTGATTCTTTTTCTCTGGAGAGCCCTGGCTAATAAAAATCATCTTCCAGCTGGATATGGTGGCTCGTGCCTGTAATCCCAGCATGTTGGGAGGCCGAGGCAGGTGGATCACTTGAGGCCAGGAATTTGAGGCCAGCCTGGCCAACATGGTGAAATGTTGTCTCTACTAAAAATACAAAAATTAGCTGGGCATGGTGGTGCATGGTGGTGCATTCTTGTAATCCCAGTTACTTGGGAGGTTGATATGGGAGGATTACTTGAACTCAGGAGCCAGAGGTTCTAGTGAGCCAAGATAATGCCACTAACTCCAGCCTGGGCAACAGAGTAAGACTCTATCTCAAAGTAAAAAAAAAAACAAAAAAAGAAAGAAAGCTTCATCCATTTTATCTATCCATTCATTAATTCTGTATACATTGTCTTCCATTCATTGGCTTGACTCTGGGTATAAAGTAATGAATAAAACATGCTATCTTTCCTCAAGAGTCGGGGGGACGGACTGCAGCAATGATGAAATATTTATGCTCAGGCTTTATTAAGGCACAAAGCAAGGGAACTCTGGGAGTCCGAGTTCAGGAAAGTGTTACAGAAGGAGGTTCTTTGAGCTGAGTCTTAAATGATGATTGGCAGTCCAGAAGCATGATCAGGGGAGTCATTCCAAGCAGACAGTCCAAGGTAGCAAATACAAAGAGGTGCAGAGCACCACATCCCATTAAGTTATCGTCAGCTCATTATTACAGAAGCACAAAGAGTAAGCCCCAGAGAAGTGGCAGCAGGGGCTGGCAAGCCCGACAAGAGTACGTCATGGCGGACCTGTGTGCTAAGCCAGGAGTCTGAACTTTGCCCTACACAGTGATGGAAAGAGACTTTTCAGAGCTGTGTGATCAGATTGGCAATATAGATAAGCCATACCTGTGGTTACGTAAAATACGGATTTGGGGGATGAGAAAGAAATCACTTTCCTTCTGTCTAGAAATATGACACGTTCAGGAACGTGCACAAGGAATTTTTCAGCTGCTTTGATTTTAATGTAATGAGTCTTTAAGCATATGGCTCAACAGATAATGTTCCATTATCAACATAGCTTGCCTTTTCCAGATGGGACTGGTAAACCCCCAAGGAGTACATGGATACTAAGTGTATTTTAATATAATTGGTTTTCTTTGTAATCTATACTTTCTATGTGAACTTTGAAACACGATTCTAAGAGTTCATTGACTTTACTGGAATAACAGAGTTCACAGTACAAAAAGTTAAAATAGCATCTCAGGAGAGACAGAACAACAATATCACTTATTTTGCCTTCCTTTTAATTTAAACTGTTTTTACCTTCCTTCCACTCAGGTTTTTTTTGGATTTCCGTGTGTGTATATCTTTTTTAACATAGTTACTGTTGTTCACTTCCTCCTTTAATCCTTCGCAAATGAGCAAAGTTCACTTTTAATCCCCCATGTACAGTGAGCTCTTGTCCTCTGCAGTCCGGCAAAATCCCTCAGGTGGTAGAGCCAGCACCCAGCTCAGCCTGAGTTTCTGTTGTCCATAAGGTTCTCGCATGTTTGCATGAGACTGTAGAACGTATCTAGCACAGCACTGGGGATGACCCTACCTTCAGAAACATTAAAAAAATACAATGCCAAATATCTGCTTGAGGTTAGACTTAGCCTATAGCGTGAACATGCTAAACTCACACATCTTCTTTTGTGGTCATTGATATGTAGGCAGTGTATGGGATGCTTTTACTTTTTTTCTTTTTTTTTTTTTTTTTTGAGATGGAGTCCGGCTCTGTCGCCCAGGCAGGAGTGCAGTGGTGAGATCTCCGCTCAATGCAAGCTCTGCCTCTGGGGTTCACGCCATTCTCCTGCCTCAGCCTCCTGAGTAGCTGGGACTACAGCTGCCCGCCACCACGCCGGGCTAGTTTTTTGTATTTTTTTTTAGTAGAGACGGAATTTCACCGTGTTAGCCAGGATGGTCTCGATCTCCTAATCTTGTGATCTGCCCACCTTGGCCTCCCAAAGTGCTGGGATTACAGGTGTGAGCCACCGTGCCTGGCCATGGGATGCTTTTTCATAGTTTGAGGTCTGTATCTGAACTTTACCTCTAAAGCACACAGATGCTTTAATAAAGATGAATAGTGTGGTGGAGTGAAAAGAATGGATTTGGTGCTGGCATTAGTTGTCAATTCATCTAATTCTATTGCATCTCAGTTTCCTGAGAAACTCAAATTAAAAAGGCAAATAGGAATATGTTGTAAAATGTCAATTGTCATTTAAATATAAGTGATCATCAGTACTGAATCCTCTCTGCTACCAAAGGAGCTACTGGACAATAGACAAACCAATTTATCTTTGATTCCTGCTCAAAGCCTTGCATTTTGCTTTGCATAAATCAAGACTTCGAGTCAAGCTCAATGTATGAGGCTGGAGAGGCAAGGCAGTCCAGATTTAATATTGTTAATCCAGTGCCATTTCTCAGGGAGCAAATGCTTTGATCCTTTTAAAATATTTTCAAAAATTCAAGACTCAAGTATGACATGCTGTTTGGATAGAAAATCAGATGACTTTTATAGGTTTCCACTAGAGAATATCAGCAACAAAACTCTTCCTTTACAAGGGCTTACCATGACAGTTTTAGGCCCTCAGTGGAAGACAAGTCATAAATTTTGTGGTAAAATATGGTTACAAGGAGTCTCAACCAATGTGGAATAAAAGAGCTGAATGAAATAAATAATGGTGACTATTAGAAGTTCAAGGGCCCTGGACTTGTTGAAAATTATGTTGAGGTGCCATAAAATCCTGAATGATTAGCTCTATCAACAAATCATCCTCTTTATAATTTTTCTGTAATAATTTATTTGAGATTATAACGCCTGAATGAGATCTGCTTCCTGTAACATTATAGTCTGAAATTGCAAAAGCTCCCTTTTAACTATCTGGACAAAATGAAATTTAATGTTATGTTATAAAATTCTGGCCAACATTTCAAAACAGTTCCTCTATTCAATACATTGATGATAATTACTTTTTCAGAGTATTATTTTTTTTGTTAATTATGCTTAGAGTGTCAGATATGGTTTGCTGTGTTTAGAGTCTGCTTAGAAAAGCAGGATTTTTAAAACATATACAACTTTAAAAAGCACAAAAAATGAAAATTTGAATTAAAATAAAAACCCCAAAACCTTCTACTCAACATTCTTATGGTTTAAGTGACAAAGCTGAATCTCAGAGATAATTACTTAGGTAAAAAACGAAAAATTCTTTGGAAATATATATTAATAAAAATGCCTGCTATGCCATCCTTATATAATTATTAATCTTGGCTTGGCATGGTGACTCATGTCTGAAATCCCAGCACTTTGGGAGGCTGAGGTGGGAGGATCTCTTGAGGCCAAGAGTTCAAGACCAGCCTGGGCAATATAGCAAGACACCACCTCTACAAAACATAACAATTTAAAAACTAGCCAGACCTGGTTGCGTGCACTTGTAGTCCCAACTACTCTGGTGGCTGAGGTGGGAGGGTTTGTTAACGGAGACAGAGGCTTCAGTGAACTATTGTTATGCCACTGCACTCCAGCCTGAGTGACAAAGTGAGACCCTGTCTCAAAATAATATTGATAATAACACATCTTTAAGAAAGGCTAAGCTGGTTTAAAGTATTTGCATTCATGTCTTTTCTAATCTCCATAACTAAATGTCAGAAAGTTGTTTTATTAATTGACTTTTTCTCCACAGTGCTTTTCCTATCTGGATATTCAGTGTGGAAGGTATCATGAGATACTGCAGAGACAGACACATTCAAATACCATTCACTACTCTCTACCTAGATAACCGTGGGCCAATGTCTTACCTTTCAGAGAATAAGTGACTTTACATATCAATTATAGACACTTTTTCACAATTAAAAAGACTGTTGTAAGGATCAAGTACCGTTGTGTATCCAGAGGAGGTGATCCAATACACAGCACAAAGGAAATACTGGTGAGTGTTCTTGTAATTAAAAAAATTCAGAACATGATATGCAACAACTGTAGAAGGAAATTGAAATATAAAATACAAATAAGCCTTTATTTACCCTTGACCAAACTTTTCACTTCTATAATTTTCTCAAGTTCCATACATATGTGAGAAACTGAAGAGCTAAGAAAAATAGTTTGAAAATCATGATTGAATACATGGACTCTTGACGCTATGCAGGCAGGTTTATGTACCTAACCTTCTGCATGGCTGCTGTTCAGATTCTTGAGTGCACCTTATAGAAGGCTCTTAATTGTGTCTTAATTAATGGTGATGACCATTATACATGGAAATTATGGGGGGTGGGGGGCACTGCATTCATTTGCCATACTCAATAGCATTTATTCAAGCCAACCAGAAAAAGCCTGAGACACACACAAAAAAAACAAATGAATCCTATTTGCATTTTGGTGACTGTACTCTGGATGAGAAGAAACAAGGACATTGGAGTCTCCCAGTCCTGCTGTGGGTTGGCTCTTAATGTTTGCCTCTCAAATTAAATGTAAATTTTGTGTTTTTCTGTCATTTTTTTTTTCTCTAGAGAAAACTTTTTTCAATCAGCCATTACTAGGACTGGTGGGATGACCAGCTGTCTTAGTATTATTACTCTTACAATGACACCAGAAAATGAGATGTGACTATTTGATGAATTATGTCTTATCTTAACAATATAGTTAAGATTTTATTCATGTTACTGATTATGCTTTAAAAAATGAAGCATCTGCCTATTTGCTTTTCAAGAGCTCAGTTACAATATGGCATTTTAGTGTCTTAATGTATCATTCTGCACACTTTTGTTTTCTTCTAGCAGTTCATTCTTAAGCTTTTTTTCACAAGAATGGAAGAATGCAGAGGTCGTGGAAATGTACAAAATGTTTTATTCTCTAAGTTTTAACTAGGTCTTCAATAACAACTTTGCACTTTTATACTAAAAAATTTAAAACTCTATTTGTCAACACATCAGCCTCGACAAATTACTCCTGTATTCATTCAAAAAGGGTTGCTTTCCTGCAATCTCTTTGAGCATCATGGTGGATATTGTAAATTTCCTCTCTAATAAAACCAACCCTGTAGCTACCCTCATAGAACTTTCAGTGAAAGAGGGAGAACAACACTAAACAAATAAGTACTCAAATATTTACTTAATAACTAAGTGTTACGAAGGGAGAAAATGACAGTGATAAAACAGAATAAAACTGAAAATTCAAAGGTCAGAAAATACCTATGAAAAAGAGGGCATGAAGCTGAAACTTGAAACATCAAATGCAGGTATGCGAGGAATAGAGGGTGTTCTGGAGAAGGAGTATGGACTGTGTGGACACCTGGAGTGAGGACAGATGTTGGCCTTATCTCTTTTTGCAGTTGTGGGAGCAGAACGATGACCTCCACCAAAGATGTCTGCAACGTAATTCCCAGAACCTGCGACTATGTTTCCTTACCTGCTGAGAGGATTTGACAGGTGTGAGAGGTAAGGATTTTGAGCCAGCGAGATGACCTGCAATTATCTGGGTGGGTTCCTTGTTGTATTAAGAAATGTTGTAACATTTCTTAAAAGCTGAGAACCTTTTCTGGCTCAGGTCAGAGGGAGACATCATTTAAAAAATAATCAGAAAGATGCAACCTTGCTGGCTTTGAAGATGGAGAAAAGAGACCACAAGTTCAGGAATGTGGGTAGCCTAGAGACGGCTCCCCTGAATCCTGCAGAAAAGAACACAGGCCCCTCAACACCATGTGGTCAGCTCAGGGAGACCCATCGGCAGGTTAGAAGCTGACGTCAGCTTCTAACCTGTGGAAATACAGGATGAGATCTTTGTGGTTTCTACACAACTACATTTGTGGTAATATCTCACAGCAGCCAGAAAACAATGCTTTTCTTCTTTCTATAATGAAGAAAACATGTTTATTCTCAATGAGCAAAGGGAAGACTTTCTGTGAATCCAAGTACCTTCTGTTACTAAACAGCTGGGTGTGAATTTGGAAGTCTGTAGCTGGCAGACTTAGAATCAAAGAGCAGCTGAGGCTTCAAAATACATATGACTGGGGGTGGACACTACACACATTGGAACCTGGTTCCTCTCCTGGCCATCTGTAAGTAGGAATCACACACATACATGCACACACACATGCACACATGTGCATGTACATATACATATAGGCATATGCATATACATGTACATATATATAAGCTAATTTGAGGACGGATTAAAACTAAAACTTGGCCAGAGGTCATGGCTCATGCCTGTAATCCCAGCACTTTTGGAAGGCTAAGATAGGTGGATCCCTTGAGTCAAGGAGTTTGAGACCAGCCTGGGAAATACGGTGAAACCTCATCTCTACAAAAAATACAAATATTAGCCAGGTGTGGTGGTACAAGCCTGTGGTCCCAGCTACTCGGGATACTGAGGCATGAGAATCACTTGAGCCCAGTGGGCAGTAGTTGCAGTGAGCTGAGATTGCACCACTGCACTCCAGCCGGGGCAACAGAACAAGACTCTGTCTCAAAACACAAAACAAAACCTAAAACTGGAAGGATCTGTCAGCTTCCAGCTCCTGAAATTCGTTGACTGTGCCCACGTGGTGCTGTGTGCCTGAGATGGAATTTCAAAGTGGTTTTTGATACCACAACGTCTTCTTGTTTTTAATGCCCATTTATGCAATGCTAGGAGAAAAATCTTAGAAGTTTTTGGTTTTCTGTCTCAGAATCAGAATAGTTAAAAAAAAAATTTCCTATTTCCACTTCTAAGTGAGCAAACTGACATCATTTGATTATCTGTTCTACAAATTAGGAAAGACAGAAATCTAACTCATAAGGTGATTCCAAAACCACCTGTCCTTCATGAACACCTGAGATTTTGTCAGCACTTTTTAGATTGTGAATGAACCAGATTCAGTTTCTGTAATATATTACCTCACCTTTTAAAGTGTAGAAGAAATTATGACACCTTTTCTATTCTATACTGAGACGAAGATTCAATCTGACAAAAATACTGCATAAATGTGTGTAAGGGGATAGTAGACAACAACAAACCCAAATTATTTTATCAAAATTATTTTTAGTGTTATTTTGAGACACAGTTTCACTCTGTCACCCAGACTGGAGTGCAGTGGCCGGATCATAGCTCACTGTAGCCTCAACCTCCCAGGCTCAATCAATCCTCCTGCCTCAGCCTCCTGAGTAACTGAGATCACAGGCACAGGTCAGCACACACAGCTAACTTTTATTTAATTTTTTTATAGAGACAAGTTATCACTATATTCTCCAGGCTGGTCCTGAACTCCTGTCCTTGAAGATCCTCCCATCTCGGCTTCCTAAAGTGCTGAGATGACAAATGGGAGCCACTGAATCTGGCCTATAAAAATTGTTTTCTTATTATAATAAGAATAATTTACCTCCAATTTTCTTTGTCATGTATTCAAGCAAGAGTAATTTACTTCTATTTTTTTCATAACAATGCCACAGAGTTTACTGTAAACATCAAATGCTTTAAAAAAAAAACCATGATTTGACATAAACACATTTATCTCAACTCTCTTGAATGAAATTGTTCCTAAAGAGAATACTGGGTGAAGAAATATCTGATTTAAATAATAGCATTGCACATTTCTATTTGGTAGAACTCTATTTCAAATATCATTTATGTCATATTTTTGCTGCTCATATAATTTTTACAATACTTCCTTGAAAAGGATTATTTATGGTTATTTACTTAGATATTCTAAAATAAGTATTTAATGATTGAGATAAATGTCAGTAGGCAAAAACTGTAAACAATTATTTTAGCCCTGGCATGTGCCTCATATCTTTTTAACATCACCAAACTGATATTTATTGTGTTTATCCAACACATTTATATACTTATGAAAGCAATTTAGTTATCCAAAGAACCCACTGGAGGTAACTATCTTTATCCCATTTTACGGATGATGAAGCTGACATTGAAAGCTGAAGGAACTCACTGAAGTGACACAGCAAATAAATGATGGGGTAAGATGAAGCCCTGAGTGATTTCCACCCAGGAGCCACACAGGGTGAGAAAGCCTTTCATTGTAATGGCTGCTGTGGCTCATTTGGGAGATTTTTACAAAGTTTCTTCCTACCAAATAATAGAGGTTTAGTTCAGCTCATTTCCTGGGCCACTGTGAGATGAACGGCTATTTTGGCCTTGGAAGAAATAAATGCCTGTGTTAGATATTTCTGGGGGTAAAAATGGAAAATTCTCCACCACTGAGTACAAATAAACATCAAGGAACAGAAAATGAACTTCCTATTACCCGCTCCCCAGAAAATCAGTGGAGTCCTCCTGCAGCCACGTTTTTTCTGACTCCCGAGTTGCTTCCTATCTTCCTTTTCACACATTTCCATTCTCTCTACTTTGGGAATTTTCTTTCTCCTTCTTCACAAATGACATAGTCCCTCCCTACCCATGCCATAAATCTTGCCCGGATCCATGCTTCCCAATTCAGAGGACAGAAAGGTGAGTAAATAGCAGAAACAATGCAGGGATAAGGAGAGGGAGGGTATTTTACGTTTTCCCTGGCTATTATTCATAATATGTGGAAATACATGCTGAAAAATGTAGATTTCTTTATTATACTTTAAGTTCTAGGGTACATGTGCACAACGTGCAGGTTACATATGTATACATGTGCCATGTTGGTGTGCTGCACCCATTAACTCATCATTTACATTAGGTATTTCTCCTAATGCTATCCCTTCCCCTTCCCCTGACCCCATGACAGGCCCTGGTGTGTGATGTTTCCCACCCTCTGTCCAAGAGTTTTCATTGTTCAATTCCCACCTATGAGTGAGAACATGCAGTGTTTGGTTTTCTGTCCTTGTGATAGTTTGCTGAGAATGATGGTTTCCAGCTTCATCCACGTCCATACAAAGGACATGAATTCATCCTTTATTATGACTGCATAGTATTCCATGGTGTATATGTGCCACATTTTCTTAATCCAGTCTATCATTAATGGACATTTGGGTTGGTTCTAAGCCTTTTCTATTGTGAACAGGGCTGCAACAAACATACGTGTGCATGTGTCTTTATAGCAGCATGATTTACAATCCTTTGGGTATACACCCAGTAATGGGATGGCTGGGTCAAATGGTACTTCTAGAGGATTTCAAAATATTTCCAGTGAAACCAAATCATTTCTTTAAATGGAAGTTGATTATGTATAGATTGTTCTAATATTTATGAGTTTTGAGTGATTATTTTATGGGATCCTAGAAGCACATTATTTGATTACAATATTCTTTTTCCATAGTTCAGAAACTAAATATTTAATAATTTAGAGTTGGGCAAATTGCCCTCCTCTTTGAAAAGATAAAATGCATATTTCATATAGATGTGGATAAAATCATAAACCTATAAAAATGTTTTAGTACATAAAATCATATATGCCTCTTTAAATGTGTATACCTATTTTTCTGTTTATTTACATTTGCAAGAGGTATATTATGAATGCCAGAAGATTAAAGAGTTTTCTCATTTTCTAAATAATCTTAAAAATAGGACAGCTGGTAAAAATAGCATAATTTATATGTATAGTAGTAAGTATAAGATTACAAATTGAGGTAGATAGGAAACGAAGGTGAAAAGTTGTATGACATGCAAAGATAACTAGCATTCCCATTATTTCAAGGGACAGAATGAAACTGCATAATTATGGTTGGTCTAAACCATGTTAACATTAACTTTTAGTGACTAGGACTGGCAATTATCTGACTAGCCAACAAATCAGCTTAATAGTTTAGATAAATTTCACACACTCATGGAAGATTTTAAGAAGTAAATCATATTTTCTCTTCAACCAACTATTTTACAGTCATTTAAGAAACTGAACCATATCTAAAATTTAAAACAGCTGATTAAATTTCTTATTGATTAAAAATTGTTTATCCCTTAATATTTATAATTAACATTTCAATTTAAGAAATATTAGAATTGTTAAGAAATATAGAATTGTTTGTCCTGATATTGCATTAAATAAATAGTAAACACGTATCTGAACAAAACTGAATTACCCTCCTATATTTACGTATTCTCCTACTGTTGGACTTTTAGGTTTTAAACTTTTCTCTGCTTAACTATTTCACGCTATAATGAATATTATCTAAAGACAGAATAACAATAACTGAAATGTTAGTTTCAGTCTAAGAAATATTAGGTTTAATATTCAGTTCCATAAGATTGGGAACATTTTCATTATGAAGAGGGGGCTGTTCACGTATTGCTACATAAATTAGTGTGCATTCACATGTACACTTCAAAAGAAACATTTTTATAATAAGTATATTAATAGCAAAATACCAAGAGATACTATAACATTTCAAAATCTATTAGGATAGCAAACCATTAGAACTGGTAATAGGAAAAGCTAAAATAGTTATGTTGAAACAGATGCAACCCCAGCCCTGGTGATGTCAGGGATCATTTGTTTCGTATTTGTGGAGCCATCAGTCCTCATGGAGCAACCAACATAAATATGTTCATATTAAATTGTCTATTTTTTTTGCACTCCTCAGAATTTGTCTTTAGATAATATTCATTATGGCATGAAATAGTTAAGCAGAGACAAGTTTAAAACCTGGAAGTCCAACAGTAGGAGAATACGTAAATATATGAGGGTAATTCAGTTTTGTTCAGAAACGTGTTTACTATTTATTTAACGCAATATCAGGACAAACAATTCTATGCACATGATGATTTTCTTAATAAAATATATCCAAACACCTAAGGTATTAGAAATGCAAATACACTCAGCTATGGAACACAGATATTTCTTCTTGCTTTGAAAGGTAACTGCTCCTGTTATAATTGCTCTTTCCATCAAATACCCAGAGGACAAGAAAGAAGAGAAATTAGAAAAAAAGATTGGAGAAGAAATAAAAGCAAATCAGGTCTTATTTGAATCCTTCCTGGAGTAAGAGGGAAGCATTTCCCCAAGGAATTGAGTTACTGGCCTATTATAATTACCTTGTTATGAAAACTCTATTATGGTTTTTTTTTCAAATTTTCTTTGGCTATAAAAAATTGATAATTGATGTTTCTATTCATTTGCCTTCTGCAGTTTATTAATCTGGGATAGACCGTAAGAGCTGATTATATTTTTAAACTTCAATATCAGATTGACTTGACTCATTCTATTTTCTTTTTCCTACTGAAAATAATGTTAAGAAAATGAATATAGAGTCATAAAACTAAGGCTGTGATATGCAGTAGAATGACATAAAACCAATTATGCAGAAGATCATGATGAGTCAAGAAATGACTAAAAATATACCAGAATTAAGGCAATAAAAAGCATGGAATATGGAGAAAATATTGTCGTGGAAATTTTGTATTACAGAAATCAGAAGAAGGACATCTAGAAAAATCATCCTGTTTTACAGTTGTTTACTTTAATACCTGGTTGGAAAACTGAGGTAGCAATAAGTATCCATTCAAAATACCAAGGAGTGTGAGATTTTCTTAAATTTCTTTTTGCATATGCCCTGTAGATATAACAGATAAAAACTTGACCTTTTCTA
This sequence comes from Macaca nemestrina, assembly GCF_043159975.1. Taxonomy (NCBI): domain Eukaryota; kingdom Metazoa; phylum Chordata; class Mammalia; order Primates; family Cercopithecidae; genus Macaca; species Macaca nemestrina. Next base: position 149,945,959 of record NC_092132.1, on the reverse strand, counting down.
GGATGCAATTTGGAGCTGAAAAACCCACCAGTGAAAGCTCCTTCGTGCTTATGCTGTGAACCATAATGAATCCTATCGCATTCTCTCCTGTCTCTGACTTCTCGCTTCTTGAAGTTTTCTTTTTCCGTCCTGTCTTCACCCTTGCTCCCTGATGATTTACAGTGTGTTAACGCATCTTCATGATTTCTGTCTAAAACAAAAATCTGCCCAAGAGCCCAAGGTTCTTTCCAGTTACATGTGGCTTTATTGCTCACCTTCTCAACACTTTTAAAAAGATACTTGCCCCAATTTCTAAACTAAAAGGAGGCAGCCAACTGGGATCTATCCTTCATTTCATGGCTTGCCCTTCAGTGGTTCCCATTTATGAGACGTCTTCCCTCAAACTCGCAGGAACAGAAAGAATCACAAAGGACACATCAATTCCCATCCTTCTGATTCCGAAGACTCTCCAGGGTGCCTTTGGAATTGTATGAAGTGTGAACTCCTCATCAAGCCAAGTGAGGATGTTGTCTCATGTGCTAGTTCCCAAAGTCTTCTCTTACCACTCACTCCCATGGCTCCTCCTCTCTGGGCATCAGGAGCCACGTGAGATTCCTTGCTGCCATGCGGCCTGTGCTGGCATTTGTCCACCTGCCTTTCCTTCTCCCAGTCCCCACGATGCAGCAAAGGCGAGCCCCCGAATTGGGGCTTAGCCTGGGAGAATTGTTGGCCTCACTCACCCAGGAAAGAATTTAAGGGCGAGCCAGTGGTGTCACACAGCAATTTTTATTGACTGAAGCAGCAGTGCCTAGCAGCAGCAGAGGTCCTGCTCCTAGCACAGCAGGGCTACGCCACAGGCCGTATGCCCAGAGTGGCAGCTCAGAGGCTGTTCTACACTCATATTTATACCCACTTTCAATTACATGCAAAATAAGGAGGGGTTAATGCAGAAATTTCTAGGATGAGGGTGGTAACTTCTGTGTGGACAGGTGGTCTCCATGGAAAGGAGTGACCACGGCTGGGTGTTGCTATGGCAACGATAAACTGGTATGGCACACTGGAGGGGGTATCTTATGGAAAGCTGCTTCTGCCCCAGACTTGTTTTAGCTAGTTCTCAATTTGGTCCAGTGTCTGAGCCCTGCTTCCTGAGTCAAGTCCCACCTGCTACCTCACCAGCCCTGCACCAGGAGGGCTCCTGATCCTTTTCCTCCTTCCTGGGCAAAGCGCTTCTCTTGCCACTGTGTGTCACATCCGATGCTGCCTCAGCCCATCTGCGGGAGCCCCTTCACTCCCTCCCCAAGCCAGCATGCTGGGCATGGCTTTCTCATAGGAGGGGCAGAGGACTGCTCTGTTTGTTTCTTCGATATTTTTATTTTCATCCTCTACTGTTAGATTCCGTGTCAAGTCTGGGATTGTGCTGTGAAAAAAAACTTGTGTGATATCAACTTTTAGACATTCAAACCCAACTTTTTTTTCTTCTTAGGATTTTATAGTGGAAACTGGTGGGTTATATACCTCTCAGTCATTTTAAACAAAAAACATGAAGTTTCTAACTTTGAACTGTAAACAGACAATAATTCAGGAAATTTTTCTTGTTATATCTTAGTGTGAAAACGGGTTCATCTTTGAATTTTAGGAAAACACAAATAGGAAACACAGTATCTGACCAATTTTCTAAAATGTTGAGAGCAAAATAAATCAATAGCTAATTAAATAATATCTCATTAATTATATGAGTAGCCCAGAAAAACAAAAACAAAAACACTTATCTGAAGAAAGGCAATTTTCCACTTCGTTTTGCTCAATTGTAAAGTTAAACAGTGAAAATCACAAAATCTTCAACATAATGAAATATTAAAGATCTTTTGAATTCAGTGAGTAAATACGAGCATATCTACAAGGTCTCAAGACTATCATTCTTGGAAAGGCACATGGATCTCAGGAAAGAAATGTTTTGCAGCAGTGTTGTCTTCTTGGTCCCTCAGACCATATTTTCTACAAGAAATGGTTGACTTAAGGAAAAACTAGATTGTCTTGAGTTCTGCTTTGAACTTCCCTAAATGAAAAAATCTCTTCAGGCAATTACTATTAACAGAAAGAGCCACACTGAAATAAAAGTTTCAAAAATATTTTAAAATACGAACACATTTCCTTCCTTAATAAATTCATGTTCAAATAGCATTGTTCATTACATTTGGGGAATTTTCTTGCTATGATAGATTCCTGAATTGTGTGTGTTCTATTCACTAAATGATTTATCCAGGAAAAACATCCTTGTACATGTATTTCAGGAAAAGTCATTTGCCTAATTTTTAGCTGGCATAAATTAAGCACCTCAGATAGGGGAAAAAAAACTGAAAGAAATCCAAAAGATCGATACCTTTCTTTGGTTCTTTTCTTTAATCTGCTATCATTATATCCAACTGTTAAATTTATTTAATTCTCTTTTATTCCCTGTTTTTCTTTGAAGTAATGAAATTCATTTAAAATTATTTTACCTAAATCAGCATCACTGAATTTTGTCTACAAACATATAGCAGTTTGTGCAGGACACATGAGAAGGATTTAGCTACTTTTGAAAATTTCACTGTGTGTTTGAATGTATTTATTTTCAGTTTTATCTTTTGTATACTTTTGAGCATTCCAAGGAATGTTTACTCAAATTAGATAGAAAGAAGTTTTGCTGAAATGTCAAAAGTGATCTACAAGTCACCGCATAAGAACAGTAAATATCCCATCATACTAAACATCTCTCAATATGGTCGTATCCTTAGCTAAAAGGTAGGCTTTAGGCAAGTTGAACATGAAGCAACCTGACTTTGTAAGGGGGGAACTGACAAAGAGCCCTGCAAATGTTTACCTCCCTCACAAACTCTTTTCTTCAAACTGTTCTTATGTACTTCTGGACTTTAGATAATTTTTCAGTAGGAGTCTCTGAGGGTGAGAAGACACTAACTTGCTTTAATAACCAAACATCTTATCTACAGAAGACATTCTTCTAGCATCATCAATGTACTGTTTGGAAGAAAGAGGAATAAAGTCAACTGTATTCCTATCTTAGAGAGATTTTTAGCAGTATGTCTTCTGTTATAAAATAGCAGTTGAAACTTGCATTTGTGGAGCTGTAATGCAATAACAGGACTTTAAGAATTCCTTTTCAATTATAAGAAAGAATATGCCTTGTCAAGGGAACATAAAAGTCATGATTTCAAAGACTATGTAGGAGAAGGAGTGTCCTTTATTGTGATAAAAAAGACTCTGTTACTTCCATATATATATATATTTTTTATATATATATTTCTTTTTCTCTCCATTTTTCTTTAACTTGTTTTCTTTTGCTAATTTTGCATCCTTTAACTGATTGACACAGATAAATACTATTCTAGAAACTTAGTCAAAGCTAGAAGCCTACCATCCGAATACATATCTACAGGTAACTTGTAGAAAATCCCACCAATTAAAAGGCTTTCTACATACAGAATCTCACTAAGATGAATGCTATACTTTCATGTTTTGACATTAGTGTCCCTGGTAGTCCAGAAAATGAAAAATGTACTTAGTATTTGTCCTTTCAAACTGGCAGATGGAAGCAATCCTAGAGCTTATTTAGATTAGAGATTGTAAAATTTTGAAATTTGCAGCCTTTTTTTCCTAAAATAAAGAAAAATTAATCAAGGCCTGGCATTGTCAGTAGGTGGTAGTTATCTAAACACTGATCCTGTCTACTGCTGCCACCATTTTATCAATGAGGTACAGTTTTTAAAAATCTAAGAACAGAAATAGTTACATGTAACAACATACATGAATACAAAATGTTGTGAAAAATTTATGACAACCGCCTGATTTTTTTTTTCTTTTACAAGCTATTGAACAACCTCATTGCAGTCACCAACCAGTTCATGAACTGGCATTTGGGAAACACCCTTCCAGTCCAGCGTTCCATCTTACAGGAAGATGAGGACAATAGTTTAGTGACTGAGCTGGAAAGAAGACATTTCTTCTCATTCCCAACTAGCTTTCTTTCCCTCAAACCCACTGAAGACGTAAGACCTAGTGTTGACTTCCAAGTCATGTTGCCTCTCAGTCTTTGTTTTCTTATTCTTAAAAGTTGAGTTACTAATTTAAGACCCAATCTAAGGTCACTTTGAGCTCTTTAATGTCAAGATGGAAGAATATAGATGCTTCACCCAGTCGAGCATGCTTAGACTCAAAAACAACATCTGGAAAATTTCTCACTAGGATATAAACCAAATGAGGAGAGACAGAGTTGAGAATGTGAATCATATTTCACTAATGGGTACTTGTTGTCTGTGAACCAGCTGGGTGGCTCCATTCTGTCAGCAATTGAAGTGGGGTCTCGTCAGGTCTAATGAGAAGCTCTGCTCACACCACACCTCTCTGCTCCAGACATGCAATTCAAAGAGTTTCTCAAGGGACGTGTGCAATAAAGGGCATTTCTTAGAAATGTACATGCTTCAATCCATCCCAGTCACGGCTGGTAGCGCCTATGGTAATAGCTAATATATGAGAACAGGAACAGTTGCCCAGATACTGCCCAGTTACTAGAACGAAAAAAAACTTGCTAAATAAAACATGGTGATGCATTAATGTAGAAATGACATACACACAGTGTCTAGAAATAAAACACTTTTGCTCTCCCACTTGCAATGTGAAAGAAAAATCAAATGTCAGCTTTCTGTTTTTAATGAATTTTAAAATGCAGAGTAGGGTGATGGTTGCTCAGCAACTGAGATGAAGGCAGCCATGAGCCCTGCCTGGTGGGAAGCCCTGGGCTCCTGTGTGAGCTCCTGGAAGGGAAGGGATGGGGTAGAACATGGCCAAGATGGAGTTCCCTGCCAGCTGTGGGGAGGGTGGAATGCAAACTAACTTTGATTGAGAAAGATAAGCAAAGAGACAGTTCTTGTGCCCCAGTGTTTAGGCTGAGAATCAGATGAGGTAATGGTGAAGTCCTACAGATACTAATGAATGAACGGAGGGATGAGTCCTTAATTAGTCACTAGCACACAACTATGTAACCACAGTGCATTTAACACATGGTGTCTTGCAAGGCACACAAACAGAAAAAGGCAAAGTTCCGATGATGTAACAATGGACAAAAAGGAAAATGCAAAACAATCAATAAATATATGACCTACTAAATTATCAGCATCTTAGTCCCTCAATTTCATTCCAGTTTTTTTTTTTTTTTTGGCCTTATTTCTTGGATGTTTACTCTTTATTTTAATTTAGCACATCTTTACATAGGATAGGCCTCAAAAGATGGAAATTAAATGAACGAACTAAAATGGAAATAAGCCTTGAAATGTTTGAGAATTTTAGAAGAAAGCTTTACCTTATTAAAATTATCATGATTATTAGTAGTATTAGTTTTATTATTTGAGAAAAGGTCTTGCTCTGTCACCAAGGCTGGAATGCAGTGGCGTGACCTCGGCTCACTGCAACCTCTGCCTCCTGGATTTAACTGATTCAAATGCCTCAGGCTTCCAAGGAGCTGAGAGACTGCAGGCATGCACCACCACACTTGGCTAATGTTTGTATTTTCTGTAGTGAAACGGTCTCCCTATGTTGCCCAGGTTGGTCTTGAACCCCAGCAGTCCATCTGCCTTGGCCTCCCAAAGTGCTGGAATTACAGGCATGAGCCACTGTGCCTGGCCTACCTTATTAGAATTTTGAACAGAAACACTGAGTATGTATGTAGATGCATGTGTATGTGTGCGTGTGTTATGTGCACGTGTGTGTATGGGTATGAGTGTGCTTGGTGTGTGTGTAGCTAACCTGGATATATGCAAGAGTTCATCACAGAGAACTACATATTCCTGTATTTGACATGTTTCCTCTAAATGCTGTGATATACATTTCCAATGTAGTATAACTTTAAGAGAAGCTCAAAAATATGAATTTTAATGAAAAAAATTATGACCACCAGGTTTAGAAAGCGTTTTTTAATTTTTTTTTTTTTTTTTTAAGTTTTACAACTTGTTTTTGTTTTGGGCTCACTTTTAATGAACACAAACGAAGCTCACTTCACGTGAGACACAGGCACAGGCCTACTCTGTCAGGATTACTGAGAAAGTCAAGTTCAATTCTGCCTCCGTTTTAATGATTTCTTCCAAGCTGGCTCAGAGAAACCCATGGAGCCAATGAAATACAAACAATGCTTCTATTCCGGACAAGTGAATAGATCTCAGTTCTCAGGGTGCCAACCTAGGGAGAGGGGACGCATCCCAAACAGGGGCTGATAGGGACCCTGTGTCCGCGGCATAAAGGCTTAACCAGCTGCAACCTCTAGGTGGAAACCCTTAATCGGAGACGTGCTTTTCTCCTGTCACAGCCAAACGCTGTACTTTTCATAATATTCATCTCCTCCCGCCCCACCACCCAATAGTTACATTTGGCTTTTAGATGTCCACAGATGGCACTTTTTTTCTTGGAAAATGTTAGATAAAACATGAATAACAGATTCAGGCAAAGATACCATGTCTGAATCATTAGTAACACAAAAGACTCAATGCTTCCTGAATATTTTATCCTGAGAAAAGAATTTGGGGGCTGGGGCTGTCTCAATACATAGAGAGTTTTTTCTTCCAGAGACTAGGATTCTTTATAATATTCTGATAATTATAGATCAGGTATTTTTTTCCCAAAAATTTATACATGTAATATGCAAAAACATGTTTACTATGCACATAAATGTGGATCATACTGGAATTGAAAACAATTTTAAAAAGGAGGTTTTCTAAAAAAACAGACTGTAATATGCAGATTCCTGAAAACTCAAATGTACATGTGAATCTTCATGAGTAATACTTCCCGTCACTCTTTAAAACATTGTTTTCTTGGTGGAATATCTATTCTCTCCTTTTTTTTTTTTTTTTTTTTTTAATGCTAACGTTTCAAAGAAGACGGTTTATGGAAAAGGCAGGGTTTATGTGATTCATTCTATGATATTAAGAATAAAATACAAACAAAAAAATTAAAGAAGAACAAAGAGAAGGTGGATTCATGTAGGACTGAACATGCCAGTTTCTTTTGTTGGCATTTTTATCCACACTTAAACTCAGAGAGTGCTGCCCATTTCAGCCACAAATAGCCAGTCCTCTAACTTCCTGACAGCTGCACACCCACGCCATCCTATGGGAAGAAAGGGAGGTCACCATGCTATTTCTTGGCATGCAGTCCTCTTCTCAATCTGGCCACCACCTGCCTTTTTTATGTAATCCCATTTTTTCACGGGACATGACCAGCCGATGACACTTGTGGCTTTGTCAACATTGCGACCGCCTTCCTCCTTCCCTATTCCTGTGTAGGCTTTTTTTTCTGCCTGGAATCCTTTTACTCTGCTAGACCTGACTTTCTCCTTGTCGCTGCCTAGCCAATTCTACCTTTCACCTCAACAGCTGCAGGGACCCTTTCAGCTCCCTTGATCTCATCACTTTTAACATGATGCACACACCATCAGAAGAGTGTGTACTATTCTGTGCATGGCAAAATCAGTACTTATTTGAAGTTCCTAAGTAACTAATAAAGCTAGTTAAATTAGTAATAACTAAAATTTTACTCATTACCATAATTAGTACTTATTTGTTAACCCCACGGGATCAAGAATTCTCAAGATCAAAGACCCCATCCTGAATCTGCTGCCAACAGAGCCCTCCAGGTGGAAGGTGGCGAGGACACCATGAAGAGTGAATGCTGGACCTCAAAGGCCCTGTGTTGTTTCACAATTGACTGAGTGAGGGGGAGCTTCTCATGTTTTACATAAGCGCCAGTCATCTAGGAGGAGGGGGTGTAAATTAATGGAGATGTTTTAAAACCTTTAAAATTACCATTCTCTTTACAGAAAATGGAAAGTCTCCAGATGAAATTACATACAGAATTCCAACACAAGCAAGTGGTAAACATGAGGATGGGGTGTCAGACCCACACCAGCTTGACAGTCTTCCTTTTTTCCTTCTTTTCTCGCCACCCAGTTTTGACTTTCAGAGTCCCTTTCAAAAGCCAACAACTCCAACAAACCTTTTTCCAAAATGACTGTCCTAGGATAGGCCCCACGGTTAAGACTTCTCTAACTAGAATTGTCTTGTGTCTCTTAAAGGATAAGGCTTTGATGACAATTCATTAAATCAGGTAGTGTTCTGTGTCTGTTATGCGATATGGTATACAGCGGCTGACACTCCAGTGGGTGTACTACTGGTCTACATAATACTTTTTAGAAAAGCCCAGAAATAAATACTGAATACTTTTCATGCCTCTGCTTATAATGCAAAGTTATAGGTAGCAACAATTACTCGTTGATATAAAAATGCTTATATGTAGATGTGGGATGCAGAATTTGCATGAGTCTTTAATGTAAGCCAAGTGCATGCAAGCATTGTGAATCTGCTGTGTGCCAGGCACTGCCTTGGACTCTAACAACCAGTTATATTTTCTCTAATATTAGGGAATTTCATTTCATGAAATGTAACTCTAATATAGTTTGACACATTTTATAATGGCGATGTAAGAGATGTTATACCATAGCTATACAAAATGAATTAAACACAGGAAAGGGTCACATGACTTGTCCCTGGCATCAAGCGGAGGGAGAAGTTAGTGGTGGAAGGTGCCACCTTGAGTAAGGAAGGCTTCACCCAGCAAAGGTGTGAGCTTGAAGGGAGATCACTTGGTGAATAGGCAAGTTGTCTTCTGAGTAAGTAAATACAACATGAAACTGTTGAAAAAGTTGACTCAGTTGACCTCATCAGTTAAAAAAAAAATGTAGGAGCTAATTTTGTGGTCTGAATTTAAAGTTTTAGGAAATACAACTATATGACTTCTATACTCTATGGTCCTATAGGATTCTGGGACATTTGGGGCAGGATTGTTGGGCTAAGAGACCACAGAGTATGTAGTCAATCACCCTCCCAAGGAAGATTCAAATGCAAAAAGAAAATGTGAAAAGGTGAGCCATGAAGGAAACATGAGAGGTGGTGGTTTCAGATGAGACTATGGAAAGAAGAAGATGGTGATTCAGGAGCAAAGAAATGTACAGAGGCTCCAGGTAATGCCATGGTGGTTGGTGGGAAACAGTAACGAAGAAATATCCAACCTCACAAAAATAAAACCTAAGCTTTATTGATGGTTTTCTGGCCCTGGCTCATTAACCCATTTATGCCTGAGGTTGCAATTTTTTGAATTTTTGCAATCAGACATTGGCGATGACCTTGAGCAGCAGGGTATAAATAATTCCCACATGCTGAATGTTCCAATAATGGAACACTAGGCGTAAATTGCTGATCACTCCTCTTGGTATTTTGCTCATTTCATTTTAAGAGTCTCCCAAGGATGTAGCAATTTCTCTGAATTGCAGGTAACAATAGAAATACATCCAAGTTTGATTTTCCTATACTGTGAATTCTTAGCCTATTCATTAATTCAGAATGTTCAAACTCTTGATTTTGTTTGGTCATTTCTAATTTTCTTTAAACTTTTCTCTATCTCAACTTGAAAATGAACTTTATATTATATACCTACTTTTACGCTGTCATGTTTCATATTTTCCATGAACGTCTGAAACTCCGCTTGTTATATCATCTTTTTCTAATAAGCAATGTTTCAATTTATGCCCCTAAACTGACAATTGAATTTGTTTCTGAGTCAAGGAAAGTTGTCTATGTTCTCTGTAATAATAATTAATTTTACAGTTGTTTAATGTTGAATTTCAATAAAATCATATGCTCTTTCATACACACAGTGATTTCAGTATTGATGGGACAGTGGTTAGGCGCTAAGGCTTAATCCTTGGATACATCTCTTCAAATAGAGGCAGCCATTACACTGATGGTGACTGGTTTCAATACCATCCTGGCTGTTTTCACCAGTCTCTTGATAGTCTCTTGATTTGGTCCTGTAACAATATACAGGCTTAACCTCTGTCTTCTCGGTGTCAATCCTGTATCCTGACAATTATTTCCCCTATACTTTTCCCGAGACACCACCTCCTATTTTCACAACAAAAATCAAACATATGATCTTTCCATTTTGGATCTGAACCCTTGGGGTCACTCTCTGACCAATGATACTTCTTCCAATCTACGCGTAATCAAATAGTCCCTGTGTCCAGCAATTACACAAGTTATCCTCAAGTCACACTTTGTGTTATTTCCCACTAAAATGGTCATACGCTAGAGGTATACTCTCTACTCTATCACTTTTCCTGTTCCTCTAACACCCAGGGTAAATGATCAGACCCAGCCTCCTTGGATCTGCACGCTTTCTGCAGCACCTGGTGTTGTGTTCCCATCTCCCCTCCTGTGTTCTGCAGAATTTCTGCTGTAAAATTATTTTTTCACCCTCTTTTACCACTCCTTCTGCTAAATATAGTTACCCCTTTACAAATATGTGATTATTTCTTTCAGTTCCAACATAGGTCTTTTCTTCTCTCTCAATAATTTCATTCACTTTCATAACTCGAGCTGGAATTGGGCACTTCCCCTTGGCACAGAGTAAGTGCTCAATAAATATTTATAAAATTAATAACAGAGCCTCTATGGTAATTGGGCTCTGATCATAATTCATACCCGAACCTCTCCCTTGAACTCTAGTCCTGAATTTCCATCTGTCTCTTGGGTATTCCCAAGATTTCTCAAGAACAACATAAACGTGACTTAAACATTTATGCTGATGTTAAAACATAAATTAAAAATTATTGGTCTCAATTTCTAGGGTTGGCTCCAACTCAAAAAACACTGTATCACTTTAAGCAAATCTTTGTTCACTACTGAAAAGTGATAGCGTTTGGAGAATAATCCTATCCAAGTCAAGAGTTTCAACATTATTTTGGGGACTGTCTACACAATATATCTTGATTTGCGTGAGTTCTTCTCCTGAGATATTTAATATTTTTAATGTCAGCAGATAGCCATTATCTATCTATTAATGTATTACTTAGTAGAGCCAACTGTGTGTGAGTTACTCTTATTCTCGTGGGGAGTGCACAGAAAGACAAAATCTCAAATCAATACCACGTGGAAATGATGTAATATGATGGAAAGAATCACTCAAGATAATTTATTTTTAAAAATTTTTTTTGAAATGGAGTCTCACTCTGTTACCCAGGCTGGAGTGCTGCAGTGCGATCTCGGCTCACTACAACCTCTGCCTCTCAGGCTTAAGTGATTCTTGTGCCTCAGCCTCCCAAGTAGCTGTGATTACAGGCACGTGCCACCATGCCCAGCTGAGTTTTTGTATTTTTAGTAGAGACGGGGTTTTGCCATGTTGGTCAAGCTGGTCTTGAACTCCTGACCTCAGGTGATGCACCTGCCTTGGCCTCCCAGAGTGCTGGGATTAGAGGCATGAGCCACTACGCCCAGCCTCAAGATAATTTAGAGACACTTGCCAGTGAGGCCTTCCTGACAAGGTTATTTGGCGATTTGAAGGGTGAGATGGAGGTTAGTAGGCACAACAGCAGGAAAGAGGACCACACCATGACGACGACCCACACAGGCCTCTAGACGATGGTTAGTGTTTAGCGTTATGCTACATCCATGGGATGGCATTAAAGGACAGGGCAGTGAGAAGACCTCATGTATTGATTTTAAAACATCACTTCATGTGGGAAATATCTAATCCTAGTGCACAGGTGGAAACATGGAGACATTACTAAACAATTTTAGTTTTGTGAGAAACAATCAGGGCTTTTCCTAGAGTGATGAGCGCCCATGTGAGAGGAAAGACTAGTGGTATATTTTGGAGGTGGAATCAACAGAATTTGAAGATGGCTTAGCAAAAGAGGGAAAGGGAAGATCAAGAATGGTTCCCAGGTGCCGCATTGAGCAATTCACTAGTGAGGATGAGCAAGACAGAGAAACAGGGTGGAGAATATGGGGCCACCCAAGAAATCCTCATTCCTCACCCAGCACAGCTCAGGTAAGACACCATGGGGCTGAGTGAGAACTAGAAGAGGAAAAGTAGCTTGGGGTGACAAGAAAGAAGATTTGGGACTGGATGTGGGAGGAGTAAGGAGGCTTCTCGATAGCAACATGTGTGTGCACAGCTCACACCACACTGTTGAGTGCACAGGCGCCAGAGGGGCCCTTGGGGTGCTCTCCTCTGCCATGCCATGTGCCCGCAGTGGGAGGTCCAGCTTTTCCCATGAGCAAAAATCCAAAATTTTAGTTTGGGGAAATCACCTCATTTAAACAAGAGAGGAATGCAACTGACAAGACAGAGAAGAGGAATGTAAAGAGCAGAGGAATATCACCGAAGTGCCACTGTGATTCTGCATTTCAGTTTGGCTTTAGTCTGTGCCCTGTAAATATTTCCAATACAACATATACGAAATGAAATGTATTAACACCTGCTCTGGAGAATTTTCAGTTAAACATGGCATATTGAATATACTCATGGACTTACCATTTCTTGCTCACAAAATGCATCAAAGGCTCAAAAAAAAGCCCATCTCCACAAGGACAAAGAGAAAACACACACACACACACACACACACTGACAGCAGCAAAACTTTAGAAGCCACTGGGTTAACAGACAAGTGGAACTGACTTAGCGGAATTGATAAAGCTGAAATTTAAATGGGTGATTTGGGAATTCCTGAAGCAAGCCAATTTGCAGCACAGAATACCAGGAAGGCTCAAGAGCAGGATGCCTCAGATGTGTCTGAAAACATGTGAAAACAGGGCTCCAAGAGGAAGACCTCTGAGAATACTGAGTAAGACAATTTCACATCCCCTGACAACATCCCCTACTTGATGGGAGAGCCACTGCCACTCCCACACTCCAGCAGAAGACTGGAGGCTTTCTCTCTAGAGATGTTGAATTAGACTCTGGGATGCTAGGCTAGCCTACACTGAGATTAAGAGAAAATCTACCTTCTGAAAGGTGGGACTCCAAGCTTCCTCTCCCTACTTGGCTCTGAGAATTCTTGTAGGAATTCTTACTGCACTCAGGAAGGATATTAGAGAATTCCGAGCAGAGGAAACTCATCAGACCAGAGAAAATGGCTAGAGAAGCTAAGGCAAGGAACCAGTAACAACACTGTCCAGCACATCCGTCTACAATGCATGAAGCTGTCCACCCAACAGTCTGTCCCCACACCACATAAACCTGTACATTTTAGTTCTCTAGAGTATGAGAAGACATCAAAGGCCATCGATCAATTAGAAAAGCCATCAGTGGAAGAAAGATCAAACCAATAAACAGAAACAGAAGTAGAAGAGAAGTTTCTCAGAGCCTTACCACCCATCTCAAACCCCCTTCTGTGTCTACACTCACAAGCTCTACTAGACAATTGAATCAAGATTCCTGTAACACACAGAAAGTCATGACAGGCCAGCTGATCTTTTCCCAGTTATGATTTTCCCAGGGATTGATTTTAATTTTTAGGCAACATGGAAAACGTGGGGGATATAGTAGGTATCATCGTTCTGCTGTTAACAGAAGCCTCAATCTTATTCTGTAAACTGAGGCCTTTGTGCTGTGTGTAGTACCTGGTCCATCATATGTTCTCAGTCAATATGTCAATAATATTGTTGTTAATAATATAATTATTGTTAAATAATCAAGAAAATATAAAAACCACAGAAGCATAGAAAAGCTATTACTTTAAAAATCTGCTTGTCCAAAGCCTGGATGCTCCCACAAATTAAGAACTGTCATTTAAAATTCTGAATCAATGTGACGGCAGATGACACAATCAGTAACACAACTACTCAGTTATGCCTCTATCTGGTTAGCTTCTGTAGGTGATAAAAAGTGATCACTCTTTCTGCCCAGATGGAGGTTATAGTTTAGCCCACCAAGTCATCATTAAGGGCTGGTGGAGCTGACCTGAGGATTTTCCCAGACTAAGTGTCCATGAGGACACTTGTTTTGGTCACTAGAGATAACCACAGAACTATGTATGGGCAAGCGAAAGTTATGCAAAGGGTTTGTGACCTAAGCCTTAAAAGACCTATTTTAGAAAAAAAAAAAAAATTTGGGCTTTGAAAAGCTGAAGTCAAATTAAGGCAAATAAACAGACAAAAACCTAATAATACTAAGAAGAACTGACAACAGGCTTCCTGCATTGGACACTGGACAGCTGCCTACACAGCTGCTTCCCTCCCTCCCCGCCCTGAGCATCTGTGGTAGCAAGTGGCTCAGTAAGGCCTTGGGAAACGGAGGGCAACGCCACCCAGAGGAACCTCCGGGAGTTAATAAAAGTCACTTCTGCACCCCCAAGAAAAGGCACAAATGAAATCTTTGCTTCTTGGATATTTATCTTTTTCTATCAACTGACATTCTGGGCATCCAGACTTTTCACCTCAAAATTCACCTGCACACTGGAGGAGACTCTGAAGAACACTGTTGTCTCAGAACAATTTAAACTCCTACCTGTAGTCCATCCATCAAGTAAATTCAGCTGTCGCCAAGGTGAGCAGGAAAGGACGTCATCGCCAGGGATACGTGACAAATAGGCTGACTGCTGGCCCAGACCATGGTCTGGCTGGGAAGGATAATTGGTAGAGATCATTGCACAGGACATAATCTACCACACAACTGCTCGTTAATGACCACCAGGAGAGCTGGCCTGCAAGGCAGGACCTGTGTCACCTGAATGTTCACTAAAGCAGGTTGATTGACCATGGGAGGGACTTTAGATGAGGAGCCAGGACTCAGCAAGCTAAACTCCAGTCTGTCTGTGCTTTTGAAAAAGTCATTTAACTTCTATAGCCTGAATATTTTTTTGTTATCTGAAAAATGAGGAATTTTGGTTGGATCCTCAGAACATTTCTAGCAAAGGTGATCAGATCTGGTGCAAATTAAAAAGCCCCTTAGCCAATAAAACCAGTGAAACTGTCCATTTTTTTTTGTTGAGTATCTTTTTTTAAATACCGAACATTTAAAGGTCTCTAAAAGTCCTGCATGGAAAATTAAAATGTTTATCACTATTTATCTTCCACATAGTTAATAACATCCAGGAGTCCTTTGTGCTCGAATATACTAGCCCAACCACTTTTGAGATCCTTTCTAGTAAAATTCTTTAAACCCAAACTCTTATCCCAGGTACATTCTCTCAACAAAACCTGCATACATAACCCTACTCAAGTCGGGTTGAGGGCTGGTGGAGCTGACCTGAGGATTTTGCCAGGCTAAGAGTAACTGAATACAAGATGAGGACACTTAACTTTGTTTTGCTCACTAGACATAACCACAGAACTATAGACAAGTGAAAGTTATGCAAAGGGTTTGTGATCCAAGTCCTAAAAAGGCCTTTTTTAGAAAAAGAAATGTTGAACATGCTTGCACAATTTTTTTCATTATTGTGGTAAAATACACAACGCATTAAGATATTTTAACCAGTCCAAGTGCGTATTTTCGCGGTGTTAGGTACATGTACAATGTTGGGCATTAGCACAGGTTTTGATGCCAATTCAACTGCAGAAAGTCATATTTAAATAAACCTAGGAAATCTTTCAAAGCTTATTTTCAGAGACCAAGCTAGGGAATAGTTGCTATGACCCATCTACACTCTCAGGTCAGTGTCTACTAAACGCCTTCTTTGCCCAAGTTACCCGGCTAGGAGCTCAAGGGACAAGGAAGTCCCATGGTGCTTCAGGGGTGCCTCAGGAGTTCCACCACTTTGCAAAGGTTATGACTTCAGACTGAATTTTCATCCATAATGAAGAGGGAGTTAAGTGGACAGAATTCCCCACGGCTCAATTTCAGATGCATGGAGATGAATTACTAATATAGCTTCTTTTTTCCTCCCTAGCTTTTGGTGCATTCTCCCCATAGTATTAACCTGTAGTACTCAAAACTCTTACAATGTTAAAATGGGTGTTCATAATATTCCTAATCATGGGAGGATATATAGGGCGCTGTGACTCAGGCCTGTAATCCCAGCACTTTGGGATGCCAAGACGGGTGGACCATTTGAGGTCAGGAGTCCAAGGCCAGCCTTCCCAACATGGTAAAACCCCGTCACTACTAAAAATAAAAATAATAAAAAAAATTAGTTGGGTGTGGTGGCACGCACCTGAAATCCCAGCTATTGGGGAGGCTGAGGCAGGAGAATCGCTTGAACCCTAGAGGCAGAGGTTGCAGTGAGCTGAGATCATGCCACTGCACCCCAGCCTGGGGAAGAGAGTAAGACTCCACCTCAAAAAAAAAAAAATCCTGAAATTCATTGTATTTGTTCATGTCAGGACAACTTCATTGTACTAGTTAAGGATGCATGGCATCTCAGGGCACACCTCTGTAAACTAGTGAGGGGATGTGGAAGGAGAATCAATGACAAACCATCATTTTCTTCTAAATAGAAAAAATACATTATTTAATCATGTTTTAAACTTTCTGAATCATCAACAGAGACATGTTGATTATATTTTAATTTCCACCTAAAATATGTAATTAACTTAATATACATCATGTTTCTTGTGAATTTCTAGTTTGTAAGCTTCTAGGTAAGAACATTTTCATACATTATTCTGAGGCATGTTTAGAAATAATAATAAAATACAAAATGCTTAAAGTTTATATGAAGCAACTCATCACTTTTTTTTTTTTTTAATTCCTTTTTGCCTCTATTTTTTCTTCTTCCTTAGCATGGCTATTAAGAGCCTAAATACATCACATTTGTATTTGGGAGGAAATATGCTGTTGTCCACTTTCCTGTCTGATCTGCATCCTAATCGGATAAGTTAGAAGCGGGAAAGTGGTAATGCCCTGGGAAATGTCTCACCAGGCAAGGATGTTATCCTGACAAACTGCCACAAGATGGCGGCTTCTGAGTAAAGGTTTCAACAGGCCCAATCTATTCAAATCTATTCAGAGTGAAATTAATATTTTATTGCATGACATTCTTAGATGTAAAGTGACACAGTATGATCAGCCTAAATGAAAGTTTTAACGGTGCACATACTTGGATTCTTCTATTAAAATTATAATTGTCTAATAATTTCTTATTTGGTAGAATTTATTTGAATGTGCATTTCATATTGAGTTATTTGATGGATTCAAGTTCCAGATGCATGTTAAAATAAATTTTCTCATGAATATGTAGTATGTAGTTTGACTTACTCAGGTAAGCTGGAAAGTTAGAGCTGACAGGAACACACACACACACACACACACACACACACACAGTTGCTAGCATGAGAGTTTTGTTTTTCTGTTACTTGGCATCTTAGTCTTAGCAACTTAAAGGAGATAATTTTACTAACCACTCTTTACCATGAAAGGATCCCAGCAAAAATGAAAAGTAAAACAGTAAATTAACATCTTTAAATGTATTTGGGTATTTGGATAAAATAGTTGTTGACATCCAAAAAAGAATAAAAGACCATCAAGTACTCTATTTAAAAATGTATTTATCTGACATACCATTTTGCATATGCAATTCCAACCCTCTCTGAAAAGATGCAGAAATAAAACATAATATGTAGAATTAATTCAGCACACAAAGCAGCAAAGAATTAAAATATTTGCAATTTAGAAATTTTACAGGACATTGCAGTAACAGAACCTATGGGTCAAAACAATTAGCCTTGATCCTATAAAAAACCATGGATACTATAAATTGAAAAAACCAATAACTTATTAAAAGGGCTGTATTTTTCTGCATTGATATTCTGTAACATCAATTAATTCATTAAGCAAAAGAATTACAGTATAATCATGGAAATTAGTAAATATATTCCTTTAAAAATTTTGAGTCCTCTTTAAAAAAGAAAAAAAAATGAGTTTCTAATAATCAGTTAACCTGGCACTGAGCTTTAAATTGAGTTTAAGAAAAAACAAAAACTCTGCCCCATTAGTGCAAGAGTAAAGTTGGGTTGTTGAAATTCAAATACATGTAGTCTCCCCCGTCTTTAGTTTGGGGATAAGAAATGAATATATGAATCTAAAGGATTTGTTGTTGTTGTTGTCACTTCATTTTTATTTTGTAATAAGGCTTCACAGTTTTACTTTAGTTTGGAGAAGCCCAGTTCTGAAAACAATAGGGGGTAGATTCTGTCATTGTCCCTGCAGGTGAGATGGGTCTAGATCAACTGTAAGACTGAATGACTCTGAAGGTGAAATAATTAATGATGTGAGCCTGAGGTCTTTTCTGGGAAGGAAATCACCCCCAAGAGAAGGGTGTTGTAGCACAGAAAGCACTCAGGCTGCCTCTTTGCCTGGCCTCATGGTTGCTGAGACATTTAAGTCAAACTGAAAGTACTGAGTGACCCGATGAGAATCATTAATCTCATTAGCAACATGGACAAGCAAGATGGTGACCACATATCCCCTCGGTCTGCCTTGGAGCCTCTCGTGGCCCCTCCAAGCGCTCACCACCCCTGTCTCTCCTCATAAGAACCGTAATGTCTTATATTATAAGAACCCTATTCTATGCACTTATAAGAACCCCATTGTCTTACATTATAAGAACTGTATTGTCAATCCCTATTGTCTTACTGACAGAACAAGAAAAGTTTCTGAGGAGTCCTGGGCCCTTGAGGCTGGAGGAGTGCGTTAAACCCACACATTATAGTCCTAACTGAGAAACAGGGGTGCCAGGAAGCATAATTCTTCAAACAGAAGTCCCACAGCCCCAACATCAGGATTCATTCAGTCAGACGCTCAGCCTCCTTCCTAAAATTCATTGCCAGTGCTCCTCCTGGCAGACACACCTTCCATCCTACATTCAACCCCACACCTGGAGACACACCCTGCACCCTGCATTCAACCCCACACCAGGAGACACACCCTCCATCCTACATTAAACACCGTAACAGGAGACACACTCTCCACCCTGCATTCAACCCCACACCTGAAGACACACCCTCCATTCTGCATTAAACCCCACACCAGGAGGCACACCCTCCATCCCGCATTCAACCCCACACCTGGAGACACACTCTCCACCCTATGTTCAACCCCACACCTGGAGACACATCTTCCATCCTACATTAAACCCCACACCAGGAGGCACACCCTACATCCCACATTCAACCCCACACCTGGAGACACACTCTCCACCCTACGTTCAACCCCACACCTGGAGACACACCTTCCATCCTACATTAAACCCCACACCTGGAGACACACCCTCCACCCTGCATTCAACCCCACACCAGGAGACACATCCTCCATTCTGCATTAAACCCCACACCAGGAGACACACCCTCCATCCTACATTCAACCCCACACCAGGAGACACACCCTCCATCCCGCATTCAACCCCACACCTGGAGACACACTCTCCACCCTACATTCAACCCCACACCTGGAGACACACCCTCCATCCTACATTCAACCCTACACCAGGAGACACACCCTCCATCCCTCATTCAACCCCACACCTGGAGACACGCCCACCATCCTGTATTCAACCCCACACCTGGAGACACACCCTCCATCCTACATTAAACCCCACACCTGGAGACACACCCTCCATCCCACATTCAACCCCACACCTGGAGACACACTCTCCACCCTACATTCAACCCCACACCTGGAGACACACCTTCCATCCTACATTCAACCCGACACCAGGAGACACACCCTCCATCCTACATTAAACCCCACACCAGGAGACACACCCTCCACCCTGCATTAAACCCCACACCAGGAGACACACCCTCCATCCTACATTCAACCCCACACCAGGAGACACACCCCCCACCCTACATTAAACCCCACACCAGGAGACACAACCTCCATCCCACATTCAACCCCACACCTGGAGACACGCCCACCATCCTGTATTCAACCCCACACCTGGAGACACACCCTCCACCCTACATTAAACCCCACACCAGGAGACACATTCTCCATCCTACATTAAACCCCACACCAGGAGACACACTCTCCATCCTGTATTCAACTCCACACCAGAAGACACACCCTCCATCCCACATTAAATCCCACACCAGGTTTCCTTCTCTGCTGTATCATTCCCTTTCACTGGAAAAATATTTGCCTTCCTATCATCCTTTCCAGTCACAGGACCTGGCGCTGCTCCCCCTGGCAGTAAAACTCTTTGAAATAGGTGTTTTATTCTCTGTCTCTACTTCCTCCCCTCCTTTCCATTTTCCTTTCAAGCTTTCCTCTGAAACTGCTCATGTCCAGGTTATCTATGCCCTGTATTTTGCGGAATTGAAGCAGTAGCACCTGCATTCATCTCAGTTCACCTGAAAGCAGCACAGCACACCTTCGACTGCATCCTCCTACAGCTCTCTCTGGTCTTCCTGTCAACCCTGTCTCTTGGCTCTGCTACAACCCAGTGGCTGTCCTTTTAGTATCCTTGGCAGTTCTTTTCTCTGTCCTCAGATCCTTTCTGTTTGTTTTTCCTACCCTCATTTCCCAGGTAACTTTTTCCAGTCTCACCCATTCGCAGATGACTATTGATTTTATTTTTTATTTTATTAATTTATTATATCTTTTTTCTCGAGATAGAATCTCGCTCTGTCACCCAGGCTGGAGCACAGTGGCGAGGTCTTAGCTCACTGCAACCTCTGCCTCCTGGATTCAAAAGATTCTCCTGCTTCTGTGTCCCAAGTAGTGGGGACTATAAGTGCGTACCACCGTGCCCAGCTAATTTTTGTATTTTTAGTCGAGACGGGGTTTCCCCACGTTGGCCAGGCTAGGCTTGAACTCCTGACCGCCTCAGCCTCCAAAAGCGCTGGGATTATAAGCATGAGCCACCGAGCCCGGCCAGGAATCCTGATTTTAAAGTGCAACCTGGACTTTTCCATGAAATTCAGACACATGTATCCAACAGTTTTCTCAACCCACCCCAGAGAGCAGACTAAGCTTTCCCAAATCTGATTCCTGATGTGCTCCCAAGTCTGCTTTTCCACATGGTCTTCCCAGTTTGCTAGAGAATAACTCCCTCTTTCTAATTGGGCAGGAGAAAAACCTGGAGTCAACTTTTATTCCTCCTTTTCTGTCAAATACCAAATCAGCACATCAGCCAATTCAGCTAGTCCTACTCAAAAGACATTGAGATGCTGAACAGTCCTCCCCACCTCATCCTTCAGAGGCCGGAGCCGCCATTCTCTCTCACCGGAATGCATCCACTGTGCTTCTTTCTTGTCCACTTTTGTGCCATAATCAACGCAGCAGCCCGAAGATTCTCTTACATCACAAGCTAGATCGTACCTACCACAACCACTCGTTATCTTTTCAACAACTTTACAGAAGACTCACAATCAACAACAAGCACCTACCAAAGAACGGCAATTTTGACTTCCTATCATTCTACCATAACTTTTTTCCTTCTTTTTTTTCCTCACACTTAACCCAGCATTGCCCATCCTCAGCACCTTGCAGGAGCTGTTTCCACTGCCTGAAGGCTCTTCCTAGGTGGCCTCATAGTTCATTCCTCTTCTCCTCCAGCTACTTAAAGCCCATCTTCTTAGTGAAGTCCGTTCTCACCATCTGATGTTACAGCCTGAGCCCCTTCCCCTTGTTTGGCCATACTCTGTTACCCTGCTTCTACACGGCACACCACAATGGAAACTGCTAAGTGTTTAATCACTCACTTCTTCCTTTTTTCGCTCACAAACGTATGAATTCCAAGAGGGTTGGAATTCCCTTTGGTCTGAGTTCTACCCCAAGGTTGAAATCTGTGTAAGGCTTTGAATGACACTGAATAATATTTGTTGAGTGAGTGAATATCTTACATTCTAATATCAAGAGACTCTTACATCCTAAAGCCTACATTATAACACTCAAATCTGTAATAAATTAATGTAATTTTGCTGTTCAACACTTCAAACATAAGAACATCTTATGTGCATATGTGCACTCCTGTGTATATAAGCTTATTAGACTACAAACCTTATAAACCTTTTTCTAAAATTATATCATCTGGGAATGTGACCACGTATTCCAATGCTGGATATGTTTGAATTGGTATTCTGAGCCAAATTATCTTAAGATCTAGAGTTTCCTTCTAATTTTAATAAATGTTTGGGTTATCTCTACAATAGAATTATATTTATTAAAACATGTAATCCTCAAAGTAATATGAACTAGATAGCTATGTCTTAAACTATCCATTGCATAACGAAAATAAAGCCCAGTAAATTCTAGTGACCTACCTGACGTCAGACAACTAATAAATAAATGATCTTGGATATAATCCATGGTCTAAGTCTAACCTATGACTTAAAATATTTATTAAATTATATCCCAATCAATAACTACTAAACTCTGCTCAAAGTAGATATAATGGTTAGTGTCCTTTTCTACAGAGTTTTTAGACCAGTTGCTCAATTATATTGTAAAATAAAGTCCAATCATAAAACATATCCTTAATGTTCATGGCTGTTATGTATCAAGATGTTTTTAAACCCCCAAATTTGTGACAACCAAGTAGCTCATAATTTTCTCCATAAATATTATAAATTATTTCTGACTAAAAAGAGTAATTTTCCTAGACCTTTAACAACTCTAAATATAAAACCAATTACAAGCTATTGAAATACATTCTATCAATTTTTTGACTTTCAGGTAATTTTTACCTCTCATACTTCAGCAGCTTTTGCAGTGTCACAATGTATTTTCTGTATTCAGTAACAATTGATTATAGATTCATTAATGGCACTAACTTGAGTCAGCACCAAATTCAATATTCTATGATTTTTTAATCTATTTTTTTCTAGTTGGAAAATATTTGCTTAGATTGTTTCATTTGCAGCATCAATCAATACTAGTATTTGGTTTCATCACACACACGTTCACAGAGTAAAATCTGTCCAACCTGCTACCCTGGGAAAATTGGGGAAAGCATTTTTATGAGGGTTATCCTAAATTAAACATTTCTTCATCAAGGATATATTTTCAACTACAGAAGAGTATTATGAAAACTAACAGGATATTGATATACTGAAATGTTTAAAACACACATTAACTGTGCATTGAATCTAATTCAAAGGCATTGTCTTAACCCTCTTTGAGGTTACTGCCACCATGATGGAAGGAAGCCATCTGTTACCAGAGGCAGTGATGCTATGAAAAGGGCGTGAGGCTCAGAGTCATAGGTCCAACCTCACATATGGCCTCAATAAATCACCTAGCATTTCAGGATAATTTTCCTCCTCTAAGAGAACAGGAGCATATTTGTCTCAAAGCTGTTACAAAAATTATTATAAAAAGGACAGGTGTAGAGATGAGACATTAGACAGTGAATTCTCTGAGGGCCAGCTGTCTCACACACTTCAATTAGGAGAAATAAGAAAGGTCTGTATTTTTGTTGTTGTTGTTGTTAAAGGCTAAGCAATTACAACATTCTGCATATAATTATTATTGTTATAAATTTGCATACAATCCCCCAACAAATGTTGAGCCAGATATCTTCTTTACTGCAGGCTGTTTCTGATAAGTAGGCTAATAACTACAAGCTATGGACTTATGACTACTGTTAGTAAGCCAAGTCTTAAGAATGTGATTGGGCACAAGACAGGGATGCCCTCTCTCACCACTCCTATTCAACATAGTGTTGGAAGTTCTGGCTAGGGCAATCAGGCAAGAGAAAGAAATCAAGGGTATTCAGTTAGGAAAAGAAGAAGTCAAATTGTCCCTGTTTGCAGATGACATGATTGTATATTTAGAAAACCCCATTGTCTCAGCCCAAAAATCTCCTTAAGCTGATAAGCAACTTCAGCAAAGTCTCAGGATACAAAATTAATGTGCAAAAATCACAAGCATTCTTATACACCAGTAACAGACAAACACAGAGCCAAATCATGAATGAACTTCCATTCACAATTGCTTCAAAGAGAATGAAATACCTAGGAATCCAACTTACTAGGGATGTAAAGGACCTCTTCAAGGAGAACTACAAACCACTGCTCAGTGAAATAAAAGAGGACACAAACAAATGGAAGAACATACCATGCTCATGGATAGGAAGAATCAATATCATGAAAATGGCCATACTGCCCAAGGTAATTTATAGATTCAATGCCATCCCCATCAAGCTACCAATGAGTTTCTTCACAGAATTGGAAAAAACTGCTTTAAAGTTCATATGGAACCAAAAAAGAGCCCGCATTGCCAAGACAATCCTAAGTCAAAAGAACAAAGCTGGAGGCATCACACTACCTGACTTCAAACTATACTACAAGGCTACAGTAACCAAAACAGCATGGTACTGGTACCAAAACAAATATAGACCAATGGAACAGAACAGAGTCCTCAGAAATAATACCACACATCTACAGCCATCTGATCTTTGACAAACCTCAGAAAAACAAGAAATGGGGAAAGGATTCTCTATTTAATAAATGGTGCTGGGAAAATTGGCTAGCCATAAGTAGAAAGCTGAAACTGGATCCTTTCCTTACTCCTTATACGAAAATTAATTCAAGATGGATTAGAGACTTAAATGTTAGACCTAATACCATAAAAACCCTAGAAGAAAACCTAGGTAATACCATTCAGGACATAGGCATGGGCAAAGACTTCATGGCTAAAACACCAAAAGCAACAGCAACAAAAGCCAAAATTGACAAATGGGATCTAATTAAACTAAAGAGCTTTTGCACAGCAAAAGAAACTACCATCAGAGTGAACAGGCAACCTACAGAATGGGAGAAAATTTTTGCAATCTACTCATCTGACAAAGGGCTAATATCCAGAACCTACAAAGAACTCAAACAAATTTACAAGAAAAAAACAAACAACCCCATCGAAAAGTGGGCAAAGGATATGAACAGACATTTCTCAAAAGAAGACATTCATACAGCCAACGGACACATGAAAAAATGCTCATCATCACTGGCCATCAGAGAAATGCAAATCAAAACCACAATGAGATACCATCTCACACCAGTTAGAATGGCGATCATTAAAAAGTCAGGAAACAACAGGTGCTGGAGAGGATGTGGAGAAATAGGAACACTTTTACACTGTTGGTGGGATTGTAAACTAGTTCAACCATTATGGAAAACAGTATGACGATTCCTCAAGGATCTAGAACTAGAAGTACCATATGATCAGCCATCCCATTACTGGGTATATACCCAAAGGATTATAAATCATGCTGCTATAAAGACACATGCACACGTATGTTTATTGCAGCACTATTCACAATAGCAAAGACTTGGAATCAACTCAAGTGTCCATCAGTGACAGACTGGATTAAGAAAATGTGGCACATATACACCATGGAATACTATGCAGCCATAAAAAAGGATGAGTTCGTGTCCTTTGTAGGGACATGGATGCAGCTGGAAACCATCATTCTCAGCAAACTATCGGAAGAACAGAAAACCAAACACCGCATGTTCTCACTCATAGGTGGGAACTGAACAATGAGATAACTTGGACTCGGGAAGGGGAACATCACACACCGGGGCCTATCACGGGGAGGGGAGAGGGGAGAGGGATTGCATTGGGAGTTATACCTGATGCAAATGACGAGTTGCTGGGTGCTGACGAGTTGATGGGTGCAGCACGCCAACATGGCACAGGTATACATATGTAACAAACCTGCACGTTATCCACATGTACCCTAGAACTTAAAGTATAATAATAATAATAAAAAAAGAATGTGATTGGTAGTGATGGACCATGAGAAAAGTAAATGACTTGTTTGCCATGCCACCGCCTCAGTCCACATACTCAGGGTTCTACCATACAAACTGCCAGTTTAGGAAAAGCACCCAGAATATCTGTACATGTATGTGATAAATGATCACACACATCAACTCCAAATACCTGTTTTACTAAAATTTCTGAAACCCATGCAAAAATTTATGTGCTTTCTTCTTTCCTTTCTTCCTTTTCTACTTCCTTTCTTTCTTTTGCAAATGGCTAATTATTTTGTAAAGCAAAGCCATTGAATTAGGACTTCATTATGAAACAGTATGTTGGCCTGATACTATAAAGCATTAGAGGAATAGTAATTATTCTAGTACTTCCTCATATTCATGCTTCTGATACTTCCAAGATTTTCACTTTACTATTCATTTTTTTTCTCTTTTCTAAACCTCAAAATCCAATTGTATTGAGAAACACTTGTCCTTTATTTATTTGTTTTTATTTATTTTTAAGACAGAGTCTCACTCTGTCACCACGCTGGAGTGCAGTGGTGCAATCTTGGCTCACTGCAACCTCTGCCTCCCAGGTTCAAGCGATTCTCCCGCCTCAGCCTCCTGAGTAGCTGGGATTACAGGCACCCGCCACCACACTCAACTAATTTTTGTATTCTTGTATAGACAGGGTTTCACCATGTTGGCCAATCTGGTCTCGAGCTCCTGACCTCAGGTGATCCACTCACCTCTGCTTCCCAAAGTGCTGGGATTACAGGCATGGAGCCACTGCACCCAGCCACACTTGTCCTTTAAGTTATACACTATCTATGAAGAATAATTGACTTGTTTTTTTTCCATTCAAAAACAGAAAATCTGAATGACCCCTGTGATCCTAACCATAGTGTCATGCCTTGCAGGAAATTAGATGAAGGGTATTTCATCACTAAATCTTACTTACTTACCTAAAACTCTCACCTAAACTGAAGGCGACGTTTTATAAAAGCGTGATGTCAAGCATGATTTCACAGTCATGATATTGCCTTAACTCAGTGCTATCTGGTTAAAACCCTGATTGGAGGTTGGAAATGAATTGAATGTCAGGTGCCTTGCAATCTAAAAGACAAACATTATTTATTTATTTTTTTAGGAGGAAGAATCTTGAATAAGTGTAAAAGGATGAAAAGGATATTGAAGTTCACAAGAATTCTTTGTTCCAAAAAGTTTTCTGTAGTCAAGCAGAATTTGGTTATTCATAAGAGAAGGAGGAAACAGGAAGAGGATAGATGTGGTGTGATGTCTAGATGCACCTGCAGGTCAAAACCACAAGGATATGTCGCTCTAGGTTTATTAAAGCTCATTGTTCTGTGGACTGGCACTGAACTGCACAGTCGGAAAATGCTATCACTTATCTACCACGTGCCAGCTTCAAGAACAATGACATGCATTTTAATAGAAGCAACAACATTCATATTGAAAACATATTATTTTCCCCAATTTTTTTCTTTTTATTTTTTGAAGTTAACACTGTTGTGACAGGGAAGATCAGCTACTTTGTATTCAAAAGTGCCCACTCTCCGTAAGCCACATCTCGAATTTGAATGTTAAAAGCCTCTCTTCAGGATCTTTTTGACATATTAAAAGTATCTACATTAGTTTTTCTCAGTGACTAAGTACTACGTTCTGAAAGTGTTTTCCACAAAATTCATGTGTTGAAATCCTGATCCCAAATGTAATGGAATTTGGAGGTGGGACCTTTGGAAATGATTTGATTAGGACAAAGGAGCTTTCATGAATGGGATTAGTGCCCTTATAAAAGAGGCCCCAGAGAGCTCTCTCACACCTTCCACTGTCTGAGGACGCAGGGAGAAGGCCCCGTCTATGAACCAGGAAATGATCCCCGACCAGGACAGCTTGATCTTGGACTGCCCAGATGCTCCAGATCTGTGAGAAGCAAATTTCTGTTGTTTATAAGCAATCCAGTGTATGGAATTTTGGTACAGCAGCCCCAACAGACTAAGATAATAAAATAAACATTCAAGATATCTGTTGAAATGCACAAATAATATCTGAGAAGAAGCAGACTATCTTTAGGATGTTCCATGAAATTTCATTTGACTTGGTTATTATTTGGCCATATATAAAGAATCTAATCCTGGGAATTTCAAGCGGAAGCCATATCCAGTATTTGCATGAACCCTTGTCACCCTAAAATGCCTTAATAAGGTGAGACTAATGCATGGAGCGCTTAAGGTAAAACTGGGGGAAAACATTCAGGAGGAGGCTGGAAGGGAGATGTCACACATAAACTTTGTCTACTAATAATTTTCTCTTAAGCAGAAGCAATTCAAGTCACTATGTATCTATTACTTTGAGTTTCTGAGTACCCAGCGTGAGGAAGATGTGACCTCTGTGACTGAGAGGTTCAGGCATCTAGTTAAGAGTCTACCATTGGCCAGTGAAACAGATAAGTCCACCATTAACCCCTGCATAAGTACTAACCTACACATGCACATCAAGTGCTACAGGAGTTTAATGAAATGGAAGATTCTTCTTCATAGGACTGAACATAGATTCCCAGGAGTTAACTCTTGACTTAGACCAAGAAAGATGAGTAGAAAAGACATCAGTAAGCGAAGGCTGCCACTAGACTAAAACAGGAGGTTGTGAATGAACAAGTTTTCCAGGGAGTGATCCATAGGACCCAACCATAGAGTTGCGGATTGCAGGCACAAGTTTAGAAACGGGTTGAGGCTCCTGAAAAGCCCTCTCCGCGGGACTGGAAGATGGATTGCAGCCACCGGCATTCCTGAACCACCTCACTCTGCTCTTCCATGGAAACTATTCTTGCTGCCAAGACCTGCATTTCTCTGTGTGGCCATCTGAGACCTGCTTATCCTTGAGGTCTGAACTCAGCTGTCTACACTAGATGCCACTTCTAAATGTTCCTGTTGCATCTTTTGGCCTTTCCTTTAGTACAGTTCTGCGCTGCTTTTTTAATTGAGTGCTTATATTTACACTTTATTCACTGTTTTATTCCAGGACATGAAAGATTGGACCTAACAAACAGATGGGTAAGACTGGACCTGATGAACAGATGGCAGGTGCTAAACAAACACTTGCTGTTAATGAATGAATGGTGTGGTGTAGGGCCACACAGTGTTGTTGCTGCTGAAAACTGGAGTTGTGGCTGCTCCAACGGAACAGAAGATCGGGGCTAACTTGCACCCAGATAATCATTACAAACTGGTGGTTGGAGAGATAAGAACAGTCTCTGCACTGTGGACGGCTTCTCACTATTTCCGCACATGGCTTTTCCTCGGTGTGTGGAAAAAAAAAAAAGAGAGAGAAATGGAGCTCTGTGTTGTCTGTTCTAACTGATGTGCTAATCTTGATTCTAAGGGTAGGGTGTTCATGATCTCATGTAACCTCAATTTTCTCCCAAAAGCTCTAAATACCATCATATTGGTGGGAGTTAAGCCTTCAACATATGAATTTTAGGGGGACACATTCCATCCATAAGAGTCCCTCTCCAGCAGACTTCAAGAATAGAAAAACTATCTTGCTTTAATCCTAGAACAAAGACATCCTCCATCCCCACCCACAGTGTGTGTGATTCATCTTTCAGAGGCATCTCTCTCCTGTTGAAACTCAAGAATGGACTAAGATTGCAAAAAAGAAAACAAACAACTTCATTTTTATTTCTTAGATTTCATGGGCTACATGATAAAACTCACATATAAAAAGACACTGGAAAAAAAGAAATTTTAAAATTTATATAGCCATTCATACTCATTTCTCAAAAGACATGCCTTTTTTTTTTTTTTTTTTTTTTTTTTTTTT
Organism: Macaca nemestrina; assembly: GCF_043159975.1. Taxonomy (NCBI): domain Eukaryota; kingdom Metazoa; phylum Chordata; class Mammalia; order Primates; family Cercopithecidae; genus Macaca; species Macaca nemestrina. Next base: position 149,916,617 of record NC_092132.1, on the reverse strand, counting down.
TTTTTTATACTCAGGGTGCTTAGCACACCTAATGCCCTAAAGCCTATCTAGTATGCCAGGTCCACATATACCTGCTAAGGGTGATTTGGAAATCTAATTCACTTGTTTTTTAGAAAACAAATCTTCTAAGTAATGGCACATACATGAATCTACTAAAAGTGGTCAGAATATTTTCTCGTGCTTTTATAAAGAATTCCATCTAGTCTTTTCTCACAGGACTCTCTCACGGCACTGGCCTGCTCAACTTACTGTGGACCTGAAATGCATCGGCCCTTTTAAAATGGGTCAGCCTTTTGCCATGTTTTCCTGAGACATTTTGTTTATTCTTGTGATACCTAAGTTCTCACATGCAAGTGCAATGAGGAAAAACGTGTCCCCCATCTGGACCCCCGGTCTTCTTTTCTTCTTTTAAACATTTGTTTTTGTAACTTGAGAACATTCAGAGGAGAGGAGACATCCTCCCCTCCTTTGATTCGAACTGAGCAATGGCGGAGTCGCCTGACAGACCGGAAACTCAGCCGCAGCTTCCGCCAACAAACCATTTGTGTCGATGGTGAAATGAACCCAGTTGCCAAAATGCAAAGCTACCTAGCAACTGATTCGTGATACTGACTGTGAGCAAAGAGGTGAACGGATATTGATTTTTTTTTTTTTTTTTTGCTTTGTTTTGTAATTTCCTTTTTTTCCAGGTTTCCTGTAGGCCCAGCACATGGCCCCAAACAGTGGGATAAAAACACCGTATGTTATCGGTAAGCTCTTCCATCAGGAACTGAAACGCCGCGGTCAACACATGATGTACGTGCGCTGGAATTCGTAGATCTATAATGCATGGCATCACCCAGCTTCCCGAGGGGCTTTACTTGTAATTGGCACACTGATCTAAATTCTGCTTTGTTGTGGGGGGAGACGGAGTCTTCACTCTGTCGCCCAGGCTGGAGTGCAGTGGCACCATCTCGGCTCACTGCAAGCCCCGCCTCCCGGGTTCCCGCCATTCTCCTGCCTCAGCCTCCCGAGTAGCTGGGACCACAGGCGCCGCCACCACGCCCGGCTAGTTTTTTGTATTTTTAGTAGAGACGGGGTTTCACCGTGTTAGTCAGGACAGTCTGGATCTCCTGACCTCGTGATTCGCCCACCTGGGCCTCCCAAAGAGCTGGAACTACAGGCGTGAGCCACCGCGCCCGGCCCACTGATAAGAATTCTTACAGAAACTAGAATGCAGGAGAGTAGAGTAGTTTAGCACATGGGTCAGACAAACCAAGGTTTCATCCCCACTCAGAGAAAGGGGTGAAGATGAGACGAAGCACCCACTCTAGCCAGTCAAGAATTTTTCTCCTACACCCCGGGTAACACGGTGACATTCAACAACAAAACAGAACTGGCTGTATTCATGGGCCAGAGTAGGAATCTGAGATGATTTGCTCAAAAACGTTAGCGAGATTTCATGTGATTTATAAAAATTCAACGTGAAAGTATTCAATACTAAATGTGCTGACAAATTTAAGCTCAGGGTCTAAAACTACCTCTTAAAAGAATTCAGCCAAAATCAATGTGAAATTAACGAATTCATTGCTTATTTAAACTCTTCAAGCTTTGGTTCCTTTATCTGTAAAATGGCAGTAATCACTGTGCCTTCAAAGACTGCTAGATTAAAATGGTTTATCTCAATACATTTTACAAGGTGGGCAACTGCTAAATATTAGCCCAAATTTTGAAGTCTATGTTGCTTTCCAAATATATAAGTCACTGAATAAAATGGAAGAGAAGCATCAGTGATAGGCCAGGCAATGGTATAAATTCAAATTCCAGGCCTCTCAGCTAAAACTGTATTCAGAAACAAGTTCAAGTTCTATTTCCTCATGAAGCAGTTACACAGCAGACCAATTATTTTCTCACACATATAAGATCTTAAATCACGCTCCATTGCTTCATGGATATGTGCACTGCCATGGAGAGATTACAACCTCCTTATGATTAGGCCTACAATTTTATTCTTCACTATCCTCCATCAAGAAGCAGCTACTTTGCATGGAAGCCCTGAAGAAATTCTTATTGATTGAAGCTCATCAAGCTCCCTTCTCCTTTCCATACTTGCACCAACTTTGCAAATCAATTGTTTAATTATTTCCCAAGTAGACATCCTGCCCTTTGGTTCCGAAGAGATTCAGAGTAAGGGCATTTATATTAAGAAACAAATATTGACAGGGAATGTTAACTCCTTTAACAGTGAATAAACTAAAACTTCAACAAAAAACATTATCTCTGAGACTCAGATTCCGTTTATATAAAATGAGATACTGATATACACCCAGGTGGTTTGTTGTGAATATTACATATGTATACCCTAAACTGTAAGAGCTTTGAAGTGAGGAATATGGTAATATGGCTAAACGGTCTTCACTCTTGAATATGATGCTATACTGCACTCACTACTACTAATTTCTTTTTTTTTTTTTTTTTTTTTTGAGTTGGTGTCTTGCTCTGTCAACCAAACTAGAGTGCAATGGCATCATCACAGCTCACTGGCAGCCTCAACCTCCCAGGCTCAAAGGATCCTCCTGCCCCAGACTTTCTAGTAACTGAGACTAGAGGTGTGCACCACCATGCCCAGCTAATTTTACTTTTTGTAGCGACATTGTTTTGCTATGTTGACCAGGCTAGTCTCAAACTCTTGGGCTCAAGTGATCCTTCTTCCTCAGCCTCCCAAAGTGCTGAGATTATAGACATGGGCTACAATACCTGGGCCAAAAAAATTTTTTTAAAAGGGAAGCTTTACATTGTATTATTTTTTTTCTGGACAATGCCTTATGTTCCTTAAACAGAAGTCTACCTAAATAATAAAATGTGAAGTTTTCCTCTCACAGGGGAGAAGTAGAGTCTCCAGGAGTTATCTCATGGGTTGGCTCAGGTTGACAGAGGCAGGCACAGGCCTACTGGGCTGGACAAACCACATCATGTGCTTATCCTTTCCACCATGTTGCTTAATTTTTCTACCCTAGGAGGCCTCAATAGATTGTAAAGGTTTTAAGATTGAGACACAATTTTTTCAGTCATGTTTGCCGCTGGCCTAAAAATGTCTGGCAAATCCAGTCCTAAAACCCCAAGGGACATCTTAGAATGCCAAGTACGTCAATAGTAACACACTCGCACTCTATAAAATGGGCTGAGGGTCTTCTATGTGCTAGGCCCTCTAATTCTTTCGATAGGAACTAGAGACATGAATTAATGTGCTTCCTCCTCCTCAGCTTCCTGCTCCCCAGCATGTGCTGAGAGGGTGGTCCTCCAGCTCCCAGCCAGGACTGGGGTAGCCCAAGGCACATCTGCTAACTCCACCGTGAGCACACATGGTGTACCCTAGAGTCGCAAATCAATAGTGGGATTCCCTCATGGACAAAGGTGGGAGCACCTGCCTTAGGTTAAGGAGGCACATTAGGAGGTGACCAGAGGCACAAGCCTCATGGTCTGACAGGTTTGAGGTTGATTCTGCTGGTGATTAGTTAGACAATGTGTCCATATGACTTAACTCTAAAGGAATTTAGTCTTCTCACTTATAAAATAGGAAGAATGAAACCAATGAGGTTCTTCCTGTGTCATGAAGCCAACAAGCCTGGACTATCCTTGGCCCTCAATACATGTCAGCTGTTTGGGGAAGCTCAATAGTATCCTTCTCTTGCTTCCAATTAAAGTTTTCATTCCCATTATATTCCTAGCTGGGTAAAGAAGACTTAGGCAATAAGTCAAAGTCATACTAAGTAAATTTTTAAAAATCGATAGCAAATGCAATTTTTTTAGCAAATGCATTTTTGAGTTTCTAGGCTAAATTTATTAATAGTTCTACATACGATTTTTCTACCCTTTTCTCCTGTACAGAGTAGACAACTCAGAGTCCAATTTTCCTGCCTCCCATCACTATGGCTACAGGATTAGGTTCTAAAATCTGGTTTTGCTGAAATATCACACATCCCTGAACAAAAATAACTTCAATTAGCTAAAATGTTTAAACTTATGACACATAGTATTTTCTTAAGGGAGATTATGTGGGTTAAAACAAATTATTCCCCAGTTAAAATCATTATGTTCTCCAATAGACCTGAATGAACTATCTTCTTACACTAAAGATACAGTTGAGTCTCAGATTTCACATCCTGCCAAACTCAGAATTGCATTATGGCGGATGCTGGGGTTGGATGTACTCTGTTGCATCAATTTCTTCTTTTTGTGTGGGCAGCACCAATGATATCTTAGGAGAAGTTTCCTCTACCGTTCAGCCTTGGTGGAGCTGCCAATGAAGCTGTTTTCTCACCTGGCCATGGTCGGGATCTGACTCTGATTCCTCTGAACTCCTCTTCCTCCTGGAGGCTGGGTCCTGGAGCCATCAGTGCAAGGAGAGATGTAGCACCCTCAGCTCAGCTGCTCTGCCCCAGTCTGCTCCTCAGAGCTGGTTCCAGTGGTTCCAAAGCCGTTCCAGCATGTTATGTGCAACCCCATAACCCTCCAGTAAATCCCCTTGCCACCTGCATGCCTTAGAAAGCATTTCCACCTAGAGAACCCAAACTCCTACAGCCACACTTGGGGTGGCAGAGCATTGCATTATATTATTTTGGGAAAACTGGTTGCTTCATCGTGGAAAGGAAGGTGGTGGTTTCTTAATGATGACAATGGTCTATCTGTCACATTAGTTCCTTACTCACAGAAAAGGTCAAGATATTTACACCATTTCTGCCTGAATGTGTCTACACTATTTTGGAATATAGTGAAAAACAAAGTATCTTTATCCTTTGCAGCATTAACAGTTGGTGTAAGTAAAATAGAGTTGAATTAGTAAGTCATAACAAAAAAAAAGTACTTTTAAATCCAAACCTCTTTTATCAGTGATTTCTTAAAAATAAATACAGTGTGTTCCATGTTTTCAAGAAGTCCAAGATATTTCTTGACAAGAAAATCATGCATTTTTATTACTCAATTAAGCTTTAAATAAAGCATCTTAAATAGTAAGCCAAATGTTGATTCTTTCTAAAACTAAAATAAATATTATTTAAATTCAGATTTCTAAATAAAGCCACTGAGGTTCCCTTAACTGTGATTTTGAAAACTTGCCATAGAGAATAGCTTGTGCTAACCTGTTTCATGAGGGGCTGGCAGCTTTTTCACTGGGAAACCTCTGATTGCTTTGACCCTTGGCATCTTGGACAAGTTAAACTTCTGGTGTTGCTGCATCTTTGCTAAAAAGGAAGCTCCTGCATGCTGGCTATTCCCCATTCTGCAGGCATCAAAGTTGAGCACCTTTGCCTGCTCTGATCCCTGTAGACTTCAAGATTCCCTTGTGAACTTACTTCCACATCTCAGATAACAATCTAAAATAAGATGAAATGACACAAAGCCTGCAGCAAGAATCTGGAAACTAACTTGATTGTGTAGTGTCCTCTTAGAAGCCTCTGCCTCCTGCCTTTTTATTTTATCTTTTAGCTCAAAATGAACTCCCTTCACACTGAGGATGGCTATCCAATCTCATTCCCAGTGCCTTTCAACAAGTACTCCCCTTATACCTTTCTGGCTCCCATCCCTTTACGTAAATGTACCACAATTTAAAAAATGTTGCTCTTCCTTTTTTCTGTGCCCTTTCTATTTAATTTTTTCTTATAATAAAAGTGACAGCCAAAAAAAAATTCATACTTTTTTTTTTTTAAATTTGGAGTTTATGTGAGGGCATAGCATGGGGTAGCATGTTTTCAAATATAGAGTGATGTATTCATTCAAGTGTATGGTACTGTAAAGAAAATAGTTTAAAATTATTTTTCTATTACCAACTTCTGACAATTATACCTTCTAAATACCCTGTAAGTCTTTTCAATTGTTTTCGGCCAAAGTCTCAGTGAAAACCCATCTGATTGACTGGTGTTATTGCTTAGTCTTTGAATCAAGCTACTCCTATGAATTTGATCATTGAATTATTTCTCCTCTACACAGAAATCCTCTAGACTTGTGTTTCAATGAACCCTAGCTTCACTGTTGGCCCTACAGCCTGTCTTCTTAAACAAGTGAAATCCTGATCATGAACTCTCTAGCCAAACAGAATCCATGACTTTTAGTACACTAGAATAGAATTTGATGCCCTTCATACAGACCACAGGGCCCTAAATAATCTCACCACAATTCATTCCCTTTACTTGTTGTCACCCCCTGGAACTTCTCTCACACCTTTGCCTATATTTCCTTCAGTTCTCACCTTTGAGGAACAGGTCCTCAGGGAAACTCTTCCCACTTATCTTAAGTAGTTGGTAGCCACTGTTACACTTTCTCATAGCACTTCATTATCTCAGTCACTGCATCTCTGTCTGCAGAGGCTGCTTCATGCAGTCATGATGTGTCTTTGAATGTCTGTGCCCCCAGGAGGGCAGGGTCTCTGGTGCACCACTATATGTCCCTGCTTAGTACAATAGATGCACACAGCTGACCCTAAATACCCGGAACGCAAATTCAGAGGATTTCTATGTAGGAGAAATAATTCAATGATCAAAATCATTAAAAATAGTATTTCCTCCATCCAGACAAGAAATGGGATTTGGGGTGATATCTAAGCACAAAACAAAGAGAGAAAGATGGAGACAATGCAAGACATAAAGACATCATCATGAAGCTATTTTATATTGTCCTACCAATTGACTAGATACAGTACAAGTTGTCAAAGGGATTAAAATGCCCACAGTGCCGGCCGGGCGCGGTGGCTCAAGCCTGTAATCCCAGCACTTTGGGAGGCTGAGACGGGTGGATCACGAGGTCAGGAGATCGAGACCATCCTGGCTAACAAGGTGAAACCCCGTCTCTACTAAAAAAATACAAAAAAACTAGCCGGGTGAGGTGGCAGGCGCCTGTAGTCCCAGCTACTCGGGAGGCTGAGGCAGGAGAATGGCCTAAACCCGGGAGGCGGAGATTGCAGTGAGCTGAGATCCGGCCACTGCACTCCAGCCTGGCTGACAGAGCAAGACTCCATCTCAAAAAAAAAAAAAAAAAAAAAAAAAAAGCCAACAGTGCTTTAAAGCAAATGAGACCAAATTCATTTGCCCCTTGTTTTAATGCCTTCTGTCTTCGTGAAATGAAAAAGGGTAAATTAACCTGTATCAACAGGCAGAATTTGTGCATCATGGTGAATTCCCAGAATGCTTTAAGAATTATATACGTCTTCCTTAGCATATATCCACCAAATTAGATATCCTTCTCAGAGTGGTATATTAAAAACTTTAAATGAAAGAGTTGTGATTTTTTGGGGGGAAATTAGATAAGAAAATCGCCAATCTTTATAAACATCATCATATGCGAATGCTTCACAGTGGAGGGCAGACTGGAAAATTTATAGTAGTGTAAATACAAATGATTAGTGAACACGAAAATGTGCAACCTCCCTACTAACCACAGAGCTGTAAATTAAAGAAGAAAACACTTCCCCCACCCAGCAAATGAGCAAAGGATAAAATGTATCATACTTTGAGCTATAATAGGACTACTGTTGTGAGCATAAATTAGTAGAGCTTTCTGGAGAGCAACTTTCTAATTACTCTCAATATTTTTCATATTTATTAAGTACCTTAAAAATGTTCTTAACTAGTCTTTCCCTTTCTAATAAGTTGTCTTAAGAAAAGACTCAGAAATGTTAGTGAAGATATATACAAATAAACCAGACTGCTGCTAGTTCACAAGGCATCTCTGTGTGTTTGGAAATAGATTCTCTCCTTCCAGATTCACAGACCCCCAGCCAGGGCTTGCTCTGCGGTGAGTGGAGCCCACTCTGCCCAAGGGGCTCTGCTGCAGAGTGTAATGTGAACATCCCTGGATGGAAAGATGGTAATTTATTCATTTATAAGGTTGGAGGAAACCTTCAGTCACCAACTACATGTGACTATTAGTGAAGTCACTAGGTAAATTAGAGAAGAATCAGGATGAAATATTAAAGTCATTAAAATTGATATTTTAAAAGGTTTTTCTGACCCTGAAAAAAATGAAAAATATATAACATTGCATGAAAAGTCAAAATTTAAAATTTTATGTATAGTAAAGGTAATAATTTGTTAAAATGCAAAGGAAACGAGAGACCAGAATGGCAGAGATTTTTTTCTGAGTACGCGGGTCAGGGGTAGTTTTTTTCTTTCTTGTCACGAGGTCTTAGACTCCAGAACGTGTTCACTGTGGAAACGCAAATTGAGCAGTTGGAAAAAGGACAGGAGGGAGAGTGTTTGCATGGAGGCCTCTGCTCTGGGCTGAGGAGGGCATGTCAGATAGACTGGCTATTACCAGAGTCAGGAAAGTGGAAATTTTCTTGGGTATTTTCTTACCTGGTCGCACACGCTAGGTCTGAATTTCGTGGGAAGTGCTCATGGCTAAATCTGAAATTGCTGTACAAAAGCTTTGAAAACCTATGCAATACCGAGAGGGGCCCCAAAACAGCTTGATTTGGAGAGAATTACTCATCTTCTGCTGACCACTTTGCTCTTTGTTCCCCAGTAACTGACCCTCTTCCCAGATTCGGCTTGTAGTCAGTATGCATACTCAATACAGATATCTTCTCATTTTAAACAGCAGGCTTATGTTTGTAACCGGGGAAAATAACGGGGGAAATTACCCCTAAACAAGTATATAAGTAAGTTATCCACAGAGAAATGTCTGCACAACTATTTCCTTAACCACAGAAAACACAGAAAATTATTATAGTATCTTTAAACACATCTGTGATATTGCAACTTAATTTTTGATTAAATGTCCATCTCTTGATAGGGTACCTCCGTAATCTGAGTCCATAAACAAGAACGCCCATCTTGCCATGTCATTATTCTATTTAGTATTCAACGAGGAAAGAAACAAAAGCAAATCATGACAAGGTCATCTTTACAATGAAGCAAAGATGGGTGAGAAAACAGAGTAGGGATTGTGTTATTGCCTTGATGTGTGGTTCCTGTTTTCTCCCATAAACACATTACGTTAGCAGAGACTTTGCTTCCCACAGTGACTTCCTCTAACTGGAATCATCAGTAGCAGGTGGGAACGTGTTACAGTGGCAGAATTTCAGTCCCTGCCATGGAGTGGGAAGCTGCATTTTAACCTGGTTGCAGGCTATTTGTTTGTTTATTTTATTTTTTTTTTTTTGAGATGGAGTCTCGCTCTGTCGCCCAGGCTGGAATGAGCGGCGCCATCTTGGCTCACTGCAAGCTCCGCCCCCCACGTTCCCGCCATTCTCCTGCCTCAGCCTCCCGAGTAGCTGGGACTACAGGTGCCGCCATTACGCCCGGCTAGTGTTTTGTATTTTTAGTAGAGACGGGGTTTCACTGTGTTAGCCAGGATGGTCTCGATCTCCTGACCTCGTGATCCGCCCCCGCCTCAGCCTCCCAAAGTGCTGGGATTACAGGCTTGAGCCACCGCGCCCGGCCCGGCTATTTGTTTTTATGTTAAAGTGCAGGTAGCCCCGCTGTGGACAGCTCTGTGCATCTGAAGATGACTGTGGGGTGCTGTGCGGATGAGCTTCGCGTAGCACAAGTGGATTTGTGCTATAGGCAGCCCTGCAAGTTCCTGGCAGGACCATTCAGGCTTAGCTGAGCTAGACCAAGCAGCAGCAACCCTAACAGCTAGGCTTGAAACGTGTACAGAGAGGAAGGGCACTGAGAGGAGGCCCCCGGATCTTCAGGAAACTCTATCCACTCTTGTCTCTATGCCTCAAACCGTGCCTGGAGCTCCAAGAACTGTGATTTTAATAGGTGGAAGGACCTAGAAAGGGACGTTTTCACATTAATAGATCTTCATAAAACTAGTAGAAAACCAGGCCTTTACATTTTTGTCAAATAAGTTTTGTAAAAAGCCAAAGTTATACATGTATGATTTTGGATAATCTAAAACTAGTTTGAAGATTGTTACCAAGTCAAATAAAGTTTTTATCTTTTCAGGCTTAATGGGAAAATACCACATAAATATCAACTATTGTAGATTTATCTCCCAGAATAATAGTGCACTGAACATTATATGTTTCTTCAAAACTGATCCAAGTGATTAAATGACAGATTTAAATTGTGTTCTTCATTTTCACACATCATTCCTCTACTTCTAGAAAATTCAGTTACCTCAGTGGAATGTGTGGTTTTTTTTTAAAGCGAACAGTTTTGGTAAGGCAAAAGAGAAAGGAATATATATATATATATATATATATATATATATATATGTGTGTGTGTGTGTGTGTGTGTGTGTGTGTGTGTGTATGTATGTATATGTTCTGACCTCCTTCTGATGTCATTGTAAGATCCTCTAGTGGTATTAAACTCCTGATGGATGTGATGGAGATGGAGATAACAACATTGAAATCTTCCAATTCGTCATCACCATTGCTTGAAAACACATAAACTTTAAAATAATCAAAAGCCTGGAGTGGAAGTAAACTAATAAACATCAAAAAGAATCACATACACATTTAAACTATAAAAATCACCATTCATTAGAAAATGTATATTATAGCTATTTTGCCAACCTGTCTGGAATGAATAACAACCCTCCAGATTTCCAATATTCACTTCACATAGAATATTCCATGAAATCCTGGGTTCAGATTCTCATCCCACATCCTATTAGTGGTATGATGTCAAGTAAGTTACTTAACACTGGTTTTCTTAACTCTAAATTGTATGAAATCAGGCACCTGCATTATTAAATGAATTATCTAACTCTACATATGTTAATACAACAAACACTTAAAAAGTATGTAGTTGGGCTTGTGAGCCTGCAGAGGGTTGAGGCGGGAGGAGAGATTGCAAGTACCTAGCCTGACTTTTCTGACAGCCTGATCCACACTCTGACAATGGAAAGGGAGGAGGAGGCAGACTAGGTGGTGCTTACTACAACCACCAGACACCCAAGTCAGCAAATGAAAACTCTTCATGAAGAGCCTAAGGCTGGATGTTTCCCAATCCATGGTCTCTCCATGCTATGATGCTAAACGTGGGGTGTGTAGAGGGAGTATGAGTTCACAATCGGTCAGCTGGTCAACAGGTTCCTCTGGCCAACAACCTGACATAATCAAACCAAAGAAATCTTGAATTCAGATACCCAATTTACCGCCTCTGAATGACGATTTAAATTATTTTATGTGAGGTAATTTTTTCAAGTGCTCTGTTAAGATATATTCTTCTTGGTGACTAAGTCAGGCCCTATCACCCAATTCTGTTTTCATATTTCCTATTTTCTTAACAAAATCAGGCAAAAAATTATTGACAACCATGCACAATCACATAATTACGTAATCACATAATCTTTGAACATAGGACATCGCACAGGGTATATTTTTCATACATGGTACTTTAGCTAAGGCATTTTCTCAACTTGTTAAAATGAATTTTCCTTCTAAACAATATAATCAGGGCCATGGACAGGGATGGTCTCACGAACATGCAACCTAGTCCAGTTTTTTTCTGTTTGATGTTTAACTTTTAAGTTTGGTGGTAGAAGTGCAGGTTTGTTACTTAAGTAAACTTATGCCACGGGAGTTTGTTGTACAGATTATTTCATCACCCAGGTATTAAGTCTAGTACCCATCAGTTATTTGTCCTAATCCTCTTTCTCTTCCCATCTTCCATCCTCCAAAAGGTCCCAGTGTGTGTTGTTCCCTCATGTGTCCATGAGTTCTCATCATTTAGATCTCACTTATCAACGAGAACTTGTGGTATTTGGTTTTCTATCCCTGTGTTGGTTTGCTTAGGATAATGGCCTCCAGCTCCATCCATGTCCCTTCAAAGGACATAGTCAGTCCTTAGAAGAGTAGTTCTTGTTAAAATATTCTGCAGCTGCTGTCATGAAGTTCTTAATATATTGCGGACAAAGGGCACTCCATTTTCTTTTGTATGGTGCCTCAATTATGGAATTGGTCTTGTTACAGAGATAAGAGTCTTTAAAGAAAAGGTAAGACCCTTGTGAAAATTACAATTTTTTACTTAAGGTGTTTCATGAGGGTTTTCTTTAAAATAATTATTTCCAATTGTCCTGTAGAATTTGATATGATGGATCTAGGTTTGTGCAGCAGAAACAAATTTCTGCAAACGCTGAGGCAAGCAAAAGAAACAAAAAACAACTTAACCCATTTTTTTTTAACGTATAAGATAAAATTGCATTTTTTTATTTTTATTTTTATTTTATTTTATTTCTTATTATTATTATACTTTAAGTTCTAGGGTACATGTGCATAACGTGCAGGTTTGTTACATATGTATACTTGTGACATGTTGCTGTGCTGCACCCATCAACTCGTCAGCACCCATCAATTCGTCATTTACATCAGGTATAACTCCCAATGCAATCCCTTCCCCCTCCCCCCTCCCCATGATAGGCCCCGGCGTGTGATGTTCCCCTTCCCGAGTCCAAGTGATCTCATTGTTCAGTTCCCACCTATGAGCAAACTATCACAAGAACAGAAAACCAAACACCGCATGTTCTCACTTAACCCATTTTTTAAGGGGGGAAATAATAACTGATGCATTAAAGCAAATAGGGATTTTATCATCAAATATTAATAAATTTACTAATAGGTATTTAAAAAGACCAAGCTATTAGAGGATTTTCTCACAGTAAGGTAAATGTGAAGAGAGAAGATGTTATCAATAAAAAAAAATCATATTTTTCCTTAATTTTTCATTGATTTTTTTTCATTTATCATTGATATAAATGAATTTATTCAAATAAAGAAAATAGGGTCAAGAAAATTATTTAAGAAATTTGAAAAGTAAAGGAAATGTAGGATAGGACATTTGACCTGTAAATAAATATTCATAGAATTTAGAGCTGGACACTCACATAAAATAATCTACAAAGTAACTTTTTAAACACTTTTCAGTACATAAATGTTTCTTCAAGGAACCTTTATAAGAGACAATGTAGATATTATTGAAAAGTATGGAAACACTTTAAATGAAGTAGAAATGTAATGTGTTATTTAAAAAACACTGAGTGCCAATTATGTGCTAAATATGATTCAAAACCTTAAAATAGGAAGTGAAGACATACAAGGGCTATACCATGGGTTGTACAGTCCAGTGAAGAAAACACCAAAAACAGGAAAATAAATCACACAGTCATCAATATTGCTTTATCTTCCACATCTTTTTTATGCTCTATAACACAGTTTGCATAGCATTTCTCTAGAACAATTCCTGGAGCAGTGAGAAAGGGACTCTAAGTAACTATTGAGGACAATGACCAAAGACAAAATCACTTAGACAACCAATTGGTGGTCAGTTGTTCTCTCTACCACATTGCCCTGTGTACCACATAGAGCGCTGCTGCTGTGGGTATCTTTTACGAGTAGGGTAGACTCGGTTTCAGAATTGGCTGAATCTCCAGCTTGCAGTTGTCCTGCTGTGTCACTCAAACACTGATGAGCAGCCTCATGAAAATGCTTTTTACCTCAGTATTTATACATGCAAATATTTTCTTTTTATGTAGAAATTGACTTTTTCTTATTAGTACCCAAAGAATCAAAGGCTTTTAAGAATTCTGCATAATACCACCATTCTTGTTAAATGGCCCTGTATTACATAATTATAACGAGTAGAGCAGAGGCAGATTTCAAGTAAGTTATCAGCATTCAACATGTGAAATTAATTTTGTAACGTATGATCTTCTGCATTTTCATGTTGGTACACATACTATAATGACCTTTTGAAAATGTATCATCAACTGCTGATTTAGAAGCCTACAAGTTTAATATCAAATCTGAAAAAAGTACTGTGGGAGCCAAGCAAATGCATAATTTCACTTTTTGACATTATTTATAAATTCTATCACATCATTATACAAATACAATGTACAGATTTTTCTTGGGGGAGAAATTTTTACCCAGATATTAATGTGATGTAGGTACATTAATCAAATATTCATAAAGAATTTTTTTGTCTTTCAGAAATTGCTTCAACCAACCTTCAGTTTAAATTGGCTATCTGTAATTGTATATAGATTTTTGACTTAAAGAAGTTATTTATAATCATTTGAATAAATGGAAATTGTTAAGTAGCTTTCTTCTGGAAATTATTTTTGTGTAATTTCCAGTTTTGTTTTTTTTTTTTTTAAACAAACGGGCTATTTTGTAGTTAGAAAAAAATTTGCTTTGAAAGTTGAAGCCCTGGAAATTTCATAACATGACATAACATGCCATTTCCAACAGCAGACAGGTGGCAGGACCAGTCCAAGAACATTCAGGTCTTAATTTCTAGTCCATTATTCTTTGTACAAACAATCTGAATTCATATACTAATCAATCAATGCAGGAAAGTTTCTCCCAGCCCAACATGCTTTTACCATCTCATCCCTTGGTGAGTGCTGGCTTGCTGGTGAACCTATCATGGTGCTTATAAGAGAGCCCATCCACTTGAACATAATATCCTAATTAAAAGTAAAAAGGTCAATCCTCACTTTTGAATATTTTTGAATTTTTTATTAACATGTCAGCTTCTAAGAGGAGGATTTCAGGTTTTCCCATAGACACATTCTATTTCTCTTTGGCTAACTCTCTCACCTCCTTCAAATCTGTGTTCAAAGATGAACTTCTCATTAAGACCTTTCGTGACCACTTCATTTTACACTAAGAAGGACCACCCACCATCAGCCCCCTACCCTGCCCTAGACATTACCAACACCTTTATCCTGCTCTTCTTTTTGGGTTATATCTATCAACTGATAACACATTATACTTATTAAGTGCATGGTTTACTGTAGGTTTTCCTCCTCTGAATTGAGAGATCTTTGCCTAATTTGGTGACCAATGTGTCCCAAGAGCCAAAAGCAACAGCTAACTCTCAGAAGGTACTCAACAGTTTTCTGTTGGGGAAAAAAAAAAAAAATCCATGTAGGCCATATTAAGAATGCCTATTTAATGCATGTAGATGCATAGTAGCATAATGCTTTTAATATCATAATTCAAAATACACAGACACAAGACCATGTATTTAATGAACTTACGACAGCACCTGACATATGATAAATACTCAATGAATTTAGTACTAATCTTCCTTGCTGTTAGCACTCATGATTACCACTACAGACTTCTCAACCTTTCCCCAGTTACACCAAACTTTTGTGGGAAAAGATAATGTTAACATATTAAGAGAATGGTAGAGTTCTTGAAGCTTGATAGTGTCACTAGGAGGTTAAGAGAAGTTTATGGTAACATATATAGAAAAGGGCAAACACTTCTCTTTTATTATCTTGCCTTTTACTTCTAAAGTTATGGAAGGTAGGATGAAGATGACCTGGCAAAGCCACTTGTTTCTAAGAGAAAGGAATAAAGCAGTATTTGGTCTACAGATGTTTCATGTGGCATATTCCTCAGAACATAACTTTTGCAACGTAAAACAATAGTGTTAGTGAAAAAGGATTCTGTAATCAAACCCATGGAGACAATGCATGATATAAATAGGATTAAACATTTTATTTAATGCAGAACGACGTACAGAGCTCCTCTACTGACGTGTGCTGTAACTCTCAGAGGGAGATCTGAGGAGCTGATCTAACCATCCTAGCTTGAAGCTGTGTATTGAGAGAATGGTGTTAAGAAACGTTTTTTTCCACTCAACACACTGTGGAATGTGGTTCTAGGCTTGAGGGCTCCCAGCTGTCTTCTCCTGCTGCTGTTGTGGCAAATGAAACTGGAAGACTTGGCCTCAGCAGAAGTAGCTCGGTATTGGAGAACAAAGTATGTTAATGGGGAACTTGGGACAATGAAGACTGCAGTGTCAGTTTAGAAATTCTTCTAAATGATGCTGTGGTTTGGGTCCCCCTGAACCCCAGAATTCTTGAGTTGGCAACTAAATCCCCAGTGAGGCAGTGCTGGAAGCTGGGAGCTCCTGGGAAGTGTTTAGGTTATGAGGGCTGTGTACCTACAAATGAATTAATGCCCATATAAAGAGGAGCTGGGACCTACTGGGAAGCATTTAGGTCATAAGGGCTCTGCACCCATAAATAAATTAATACCCCATAAAGAGGGCTCTCGGAGTGGGCTACACTCCTTTGCCCTTCTGCCATGTGATGATCTAGCAAGAAAGCCCCTGCCCAACAACCAGTGACTTAATTTTGGGCTTCTCAGCCTCTAGAACTGTGAACCCATACATTTCTGTTCTTTACAAAGTACCAGGTCTGCAGTGTTTTGTTACAGCAACACAAATGTACTAACACAGTCTATAAGAACAAAAACCTTGTCTGGTGATATCAAGGACCCAGCTCAGCTTACGAGTCCCGGTGGAATTTTCCATAGCTGTGCAAGCTATGAAGAGAGAATGTGTGTGTCCTAACGTGACTGTGTGCATCGTGTCCCCAAGATAAGCCACTGGTTGAGGTTCTAAGATTGTAGCTACCTCTCTCTGGGGAACATGCATAATACATGGGTCATATTTGGGTCCATTTGGCCTGGTATTCTGAGAGGTCCAATGACTTTTGGTAGAACTATATGTATATCCCACATGAAGTCGATGCTCAAAAGTTTAGAATGGAAAGCTAATTTTCTTTTAATAAACTCATATACGATTCTAATTGATGGGTCTACCAAAATAGTACAGCAGTTCCTTCCACACTGTATTATATACTATTCTAATTATCAGGTATAATTTTATGTCTTAGCAAATAATGTCTTTTCCCCACAAGTCCCTTCCTTGAGCAAATCTAAAGAAAGTTTGCAAAGAAAAACTGTAAATATGTACAAATATGCCAGTAACTCAAAAATTACTTTTCTCTGTTGAAAGGCTTAACTGTACTGGTTGAAAATTTTTTTTTAGAATATGCCAACACATTGTCACTGTTTACAGGATGTTCCTACTATCCTGATGAAAAGAGCACCTCTTAAACAATGAGGTCTTAATCACGGCTGAGCTCTTTTCTTTAGATGACATCTTCCCCTCAATGTCAGTAGCTGCATTGATTAGACACTGATAGTACCTAAATCACAGTTAATGACAAGCATATTTTTAGCTACTGGACACAAATTCAAGCCAGTAATCTGCAGGTGCTTGTGAGATGTACTCACATTTTCCCTGCCAACTTTCTGAAGGCTACCTATAAATCATTTTTTTAAAAGAGAAAAGTAGAACGGTACAAGGCCAATGAAGAAAGGAATATAATAGGAAGTGAACAAGTTTACAATAAATAAAACATGCAACAGCTAAAAAGAGATGTTTCCCTCTCCAATGACATGGGTATATGGAAGGTGTTTTAAAAAATGTTAAAAAGTATTGTATTACAAGCATGTCATAATATTTGCATTATGCCACATTTAATAAAACACAATCTAAGAGTTTGGAAGGTTTGATTTAAAAGCTTTGATGTCCTCCTATAAAGCTCTTGTCTTTTGAGCAATAACATGAGACAAGACCCAAAAGGCAATTAGGCCCCTACCCCATGCAGTGTTCTAGGAGCCCATATTACAAGACAAAGAACAAGATGGTTATATCAAAATAAATAGCCTAAATGATCTCTAACCAACTTAATCAGGGCAGTATCCCACAGGTGACTCTGTCCCAATCCAAAAGTAAATGAGACAGGTCTCATGTCTGGATATCACACACTGGGAGCTGAATCATGATACTTTCCTCATTTAATGGTATGGAATTGGTGAGGAGCAAGGACCTTGGATGGTTAAATTTATGTGTACCTTGTCCTGGTGAGATGTCACAACTGTGTGTTCATGAGAGTTATGGAGGGATGGAGAGATGGAGGGATGGAGAGATGGAGGAGGAGAGAGAGGGTGGAGGAGGAGGGGAGTGGGGAGAGGGGAGAGGAGAGGGTAATGTGGGAATGGGGAGAGAGGGAGGCAGGGTAGAGGGGAAGAAAGATGTTCAATGGAGGTAAGGAGAAGAGAGAGCCAATTACAGGCATAGAGAACTTATGAATTTATGAGTTGTGTGTACTTGAATCTCTTTAAGCACAGATGATCATTCCCACCAATTAAACTGAAATTGATGAGCAAAGAAAAACTACAGGTGGTAGAGAACTACTGAGACACACAAGTTCAGTTTTGTTCTGTTCCTTCAGGATATATAGAAAGCTGGGGTGGGGAGATGAATAGAAAAGCTTAAAACAAGACAAAGGTAAACAGACATAGACGTTGTCCTTTCCCTTCCTGACTTCAGCCTTCTGGCCATCTCTCCTCTAAGTTGTCTTCCGGCATGCACACTCAAACATTTGTGCAACACAGTGTCTCCACAATGAAGAATCCTTCCTGCTAGCTTTTCTGTCCAACAGATACTGAAGTTATGTATTGTCTTTTCCCAGTGATAAAAACAATAACTGAGACTCAGGAAGAAATAAATTCTACAGGACCTGAATGAGAACTTGTATTAGAATCTAATATGTTTCCAGGGCTTTTGAGAAGTACCAGAGGCATGTCCTGCTTCCTCAAACACCATACAATTTTCCTTAGAATTTGACCCCATGTCAGAAATTGCTACTTGCCTACACAATGTCTAGTCTCAGAAATCTTCATTCATCATAGAACCCAAATACAGTTTGCAGAAGTAACACCCAGCTTACAAACGGAACAGGCTTTTATGTGGCTTTAACCGGTGAAATGCTAACAATATCTCATTGTTAGCATTTAGGAATTACGACAGTGCTTTCAGATGGGACTTCAATGGCAGACATATGCACCAGTTACATTTGCGCCTCTTCTTTACACTTTCTTCATGCCAAGGATGCATCAGTGATGACTAGAGTGGCAGCAGCCTTCTTGGGACCATGAGTGAAAGGCAAAGAGAATTTCAGGTGCCTGGGTCCTGGCAAACTTGAGCTGCTGGACTCATGGCAGCAGAAAGTACCAACTTTTAGACTGAACTTTTCATGACAGCCCAGTAAGCCCATGTGTTTGTAAGCCAATGTCAGACGGTCGGTACCAGCAGCTGAACAAAATTTTTCATGTACTCACGTCTTACTGTGAAACTGCAAGCTCTTAGAGGAAAAAGATTCTTGCAAAACCTAGGATTATCTATGGAACCGGATGGAAATTGAATGAGTATTTTCTAAAAGGATAAACTTTTCTATATATCTGGTCTATTTTCATCTTCTCCGAACCTGCCCCATTCCTAGTTATCATTGATGGCCCAGATAAAATGACATCTCCAAAAAGCTTGATGTTAAGACCTTGAGGCAAAACTAGGCATTCTCTCTTCAATATTCATGTCTTGTCTTTTTTTCCGCTACTACAGAATTTATCACTCTATATTATAATTATGTATTTAAATGTATTTTTTCGTTGAGTCCATAATCTCAAATTTATATATTTTTGTTCCCACACCATAACATAGCTGAACACCATATCAGGACCTAATAAACGTTTGCTGTATAAGTGTAAGTTCTTACTATGCACCAGGCACTAGGATAGAGAAAGAAGGAAAGGATGATGTTATTTAATCCTGGAGAACATTTGATCTGGGATACTTCAAAGCAGTAAAATGAGATGAGAAAATATCTCAGTCAAGTAGAAGACTGGAGGGAAAGGGCCAGATCTACTTAACAGACACACAATTGTTTGAAACATACATTGATTCTGCAATATAAAATTTGCCACCTAAGTAATGCTTAACAATACAGATCAATTTTCTGGTTGTTAAATTATATACTTGAAAAACAACAGCTGATGAAAATGTTGCCTGTGAAAGACAAATAAGCAACACCATTATTATCCTATTTGCTAAGCGGGTAAAAATACATTTCCTGCTGGTCTTATCTAGAAAGAGACACTATGGTATTTTCTTCTGTCTTTAGCTTTCCTTCTCTTCACCAAATAAAATCAGCTAACACCTGTGCCAGTCACAGCCCTAAGAACACAGAATCAGGAAATCGATTATTGGTAACATTCCATTCGATGGAGAGTCTGCTTGTATAGGGAAGTACAGTCATGGGCTGCATCACGATGTCTCAGTCAACAACGAATGCCACACACGGCAGTCCCCTTAGATCACAGGGGAGCTGAAAAAAATCTTATTACCGAGTGACACTAACTGTCCTAATGCTGTAGTGCAATTACTTTTTAATACAAATAAGTTTAGCGTAGCCTAAGCATATGGTGTTTATGAAGTCTACAGTAGTGTACAGTCACATCCTAAGCCTTCACATCCACTCACCACTCACCGGCTGACTCACCCTGGGCAACTTCCAGGCCTGCAAGACTCATCTGTGGTAACTGCCCTAGACAGGTGTACCATTCTTACCTTTCAGGCTGTATTTTTACCGTACCTTTTCCATGCGTAGCTGTGGTTATGTATCTTCATATCTGCAAAGTCTCACCGTTGTGCTACAGTTGCCTATAGTCTTCAGGACCCTGCCATGCTGACAGGCTGCACCCCATAGCCTGGGTGTGCCACAGGCTGTACCATCTAGGTGTTCGTACGTACACTCTGTGTTGTTCGCACAAAGATGAAATTTCCCGAGGAGGCATTTCTCAGAATATATTCCCATCACTAATCAACACATGACTGGAGTGGACTCCATAACCATAGGTTAACAGAGCTCTAAATCCCAAAGATCACTCAGAGCTATTTTCATCCAATCCCCTCATGTCATAGAGGAGTTGACCAAGCAATTCTTGGCCTTTCTGAATGACTTTGCTCAAATGGCTTAACCCCTCTGTCTCTCTACTTCTTCCTTTGAGAGTAACAATCTTTAGGATTAAAAGAGATGATACATAAAAGCTTTATCCCATGCTGGAAGGACCTTGATGGGTGCCATAAGCAGTGTCTGTAGTCCCCATATATTTAAAATTTTATTCCAGTGAATATGTTCTTCATCATACTCTTCATTTATCAAAGACCTCTCACACTGGTGAACCCAGGAGGTGAGCTGTTGATATCTGCAGTCATTGTTCTTGAGCCCAGAGCCCAGGGAAATGTGACTGAGCAAAAAAATTACAGAGGACGCAATATGCAGACAGTAAAATTTGCTGTTTTCTCACTTACTTTGAAATAATATAAAAATGATTCTATAAAGACTTGTTCATTATAGATCTCATTTAAAATGTACAATAGCAGTGGATTAACTGGCTAAAAGTAGCAATCACTTTTGTTTTTATCTTCTAGATGGAATTTTCTCTCTGTAAGACGCAGAAATCTTTGCATAAAGTTGATTGTATTTGATTTCTATCAGCAACAACCTCGCATTGCACCATTTATTTTGGACTTTGCTAATATGAATTACATGAAGAATTAAGATAGTTGAATTATCTTAGACACTATGAGTTATCTGTACAAAATCTGAGCATAGATTAAACAAAGTTCTAAAATTAACGTATGTTGAAAGAAAACCCTAGCTCCATTCAATGGTCTCCTCTGGGGCACTGGCTGGCCTTGGCCTTGCCTATCTTTCACGTTTATTTCACAGACTTTCCTTTCTAACCTCCCTGCTAATGGTAAACCCATGAGGGCAGAGGCAGCCTTTGTTGTGTTCACGACTTTCTCCCCATAGCCTAACGTGGTGTCCAATAAAGCTTTGTCGAAAATACAAATACTTGCAGGGTAGAGAGGGTTATCTCACACAAACAGCATGGAAGAATGCTACGTTTTAGAAGCAATGATTACATATTTCCTATGAGTTGTAGGCAAACTTAGGTGAATCCTGGACTACTTTGCTCCCCTACAGAATGCTTTCTGAGCAATACTAATTACTATGTAGCCTGCCAGAGGTTTTTATGCCAATTTCCACTTCATTTGTTTCTGATTTGTCCTTACTCAAAGTAAGTGCATTTGTGCTCAAACTAACCTTCTCTGAGTCCTATAATAGATATTTCACGATGCTTATGTTGCAGAGTGAAATGTACAACAATTTTGCAGATAGACCAGCTCTGAATTTCTAGCTCCTACTTTTGGCCTTAATTGAATACATTGCTCTGGTTACCTCACCCCTCTGAATCTCTCTTTCCTCCTCTGAAAACAACACAGAATTGTGAAGATTAAAAGAGGTGATACAGAGACATGAATTAACCAAGTACTGGTAAAGGGAGGTTCTCAGTGAGTGTATAAAGAAATAAATAGCTACCAACATGGCAACCAAATAACATCACCATTTACTGTCATCTTAAAAACCCTATGGGAAGGAGGTTACCCTCACGTTAGAGAAAACCACCTTGAGAATCAGTAAGACCCATGAAACGGGGCACCCCAGGTCACAGATTGGGTAATGTGGCTGCAGGAAGAATCCCAGCAGACGGTCGGGGCGTGGTGTGGGGGAAGGAAGGCTCAGGCACGGATGCAGGCAGTGAGGTACAGGGCAGTACCCTCCTCTCAAGGAACTTGCAACAGGGCGGAGAAGTCAGAGCTTAGCATAAAATCGAGTTATGAGCAAAGAACAGCTTTCCCTCCAAGGGTCACCATCGTATAAAAGGGGAAGAATCGCAGCTGGATAATGTGGTTCAGAACGAGTTTGCAGAATTTATTTTCCTTCCGCTTTCCCTCCATGGGCTGCTGACCTCTAATCACAGGCGGGAGGTATTCGATCTGGAAGAGGTATGTAATTTCCAAATGATGCAAGCTGTTGGGATCAAGCCATCTAGGAAAAGTGCGTGTGTCATCATTTTAAAATTGATCGTCTCTTCTTAGAACTTTTTAATACCACACTCTCCATATTCTATGTGAGTCATACCACATTTGTAACCTAGGGCAAATTACTAAAAGTTTGACCTTGAGTTATAAATTATGGTACAACATTTTTAAGCATGAGAAGTTTTATTGAAAGAGACTAATACCATTCTGCCATGTATTTTAATTTTATTATACCAGTCTTTCTGTACCCTTTCTGTTATGGATTATTTTACAAGGCAGTTTTAAAGGATAACTATTTTTAACCATCCATTTGAGGGTTGAATAATTTTCTCCTTTAGAAAATTAAATATTACCATTTTTCTTCATCTCATGCGTAATCATGGATTTGCACTTTTCTTTCTCTTGAGGCTTATTAAGAATCCCTTCTTTAGTAGTTTTAAGAATGCATATATCTCTAGTAATTTTCATATTTCCTAGGCCTTTCTGAATACAGTATTGAATAAAGTGCTTTCAATTATATTTTTTAAAATAAGGAAATAGAGATTTATAAAATTTTTTTCCTATTGGATAGGAAAATTTGGTGAAAAGTTTGTCCTGTTGTTTCAGGAAATACGTCATTTTGGTTAGAGCATGGGTCTTGGAGTGCAGCAGTCTTAGGTATGGATTCTAACGCCACTGTCACTGGGTACTAAATACCCCTCTGCCTCCACTTCCCTGTTTGTTAGACCAAGGATAAAATAGCATCCACCTGGCAGGACTGCCATTAGCATTTAATGTGCATGAGGTTGCATGCATAGGGAATATAGAAAATAAACACTTATTATTCAGCTGTGGTATACTAATTATTCTGTTGCCTTTGTTGTGACCAGGCTAACAACAACTACAACCACTTTAAAAATAACAGCCTTTTTCAAAATCATTAGCATTTTAGTCTGCTCAAGCTGCCATCAAACAATATCACAGCCTAAGTGGATTAAACCACAGACATTTGTTTCTCACAGCTGTGGAAGCGTGAAGCAATCCTCCCACCTCAGCCTCCCTAGTAACTGGGACTACAGGCCCGTGCTACCGTTCCCAGCTACTTTTTTCTGTTTTTAGTAGAGACAAGGTCTCGCCAGGTTGCTCAGGCTAGTCTCAAACTCCTGGCCTCAAGCAATCCTCCTGTCTTGGCCTTCCAAATTCTGAGATTATAGGCATGAGCCATCTCGCCCTGCCCCTTCTTATTTTAAAGACCTGCCGCTGTGTGCTCTTATGGTAAGGAGAGAGGGAGAAAGAGAGGGAGAAAGAGAGGGAGGGAGGGAGGGAAGGGAGAAAGAGTGAGGGAAGGGAGAAAGAGTGAGGGAGGGGAGGGAGGGGAGGGAGGGGAGGGAGGGAAGGGAGGGAGGGAGGGAGGGAAGGGAGAAAGGGAGGGAGGGAAGGGAGAAAGGGAGGGAGGGAAGGGAGAAAGAGAGGAAGGGAGAAAGAGAGGGAGGGAGAAAGAGAGGGAGGGAGAAAGAGAGGGAGGAGGGAGAGAGGGAGGAGGGAGAGAGGGAGGGAGAAAGAGGGAGGGAGAAAGAGAGGGAGGGAGGGAGGGAGGGAGAAAGAGAGGGAGGGAGGGAGAAAGAGAGGGAGGGAGGGAGAAAGAGAGGAAGAGAGGAAGGAAGAGAGGAAGGAAGAGAGGAAGAGAGGAAGGGAGGGAGGGAGGGAGGGAGGGAGAAAGAGAGGGAGGAAGAGAGGGAGTGAGGGAGGGAGGGAGAAAGAGAGGGAGGGAGAAAGAGAGGGAGGGAGGGAGGGAGAAAGAGAGGGAGGGAGGGAGGGAGGGAGAAAGAGAGGGAGGGAGGGAGGGAGGGAGAAAGAGAGGGAGGGAGGGAGGGAGAAAGAGAGGGAGGGAGGGAGGGAGGGAGAAAGAGAGGGAGGGAGGGAGGGAGGGAGGGAGAAAGAGAGGGAGGGAGAAAGAGTAGGAGGGAGGGAGAGAGGGAGAAAGAGAAGGAGGGAGGGAGGGAGGGAAGGGAGAAAGAGTGAGGGAGGGGAGGGAGGGAAGGGAGAAAGAGTGAGGGAGGGGAGGGAGGGAAGGGAGGGAGGGGAGGGAGGGAAGGGAGGGAGGGGAGGGAGGGAAGGGAGAGAGGGGAGGGAGGGAAAGGAGGGAGGGGAGGGAGGGAAAGGAGGGAGGGAGGGAAGGGAGGGAGGGAAGGGAGGGGAGGGAGGGAAGGGAGGGAGGGAAGGGAGGGAGGGAAGGGAGGAAGGGAGGGAGGGAAGGGAGAAAGGGAGGGAGGGAAGGGAGAAAGGAAGGGAGAAAGGGAGGGAGGGAGGGAAGGGAGAAAGGGAGGGAGGGAGGGAAGGGAGAAAGGGAGGGAGGGAGGGAGGGAAGGGAGAAAAGGAGGGAGGGAGGGAGAAGGAGGGAGGGAGGGAGAAAGGGAGGGAGGGAGGGAGAAGGAGGGAGGGAGGGAGGGAAGGAGGGAAGGAGGGAGGGAGTCCTTGTTCTCACAGGGGCACTAATTCTACCATGGGGGCCCCACCTACCCTCAGAACTTCATCTAAAGGTAATCACCTCCCAGAGGACTCACCTCCAAATACCATCACACTGGGATGAGGGGTGGAACGTAGGAATGTGTGGGAACAGAGGCATTTAGTTTGTAACATTTAGAATGTTTACCCAGCTGAAAATTTAGAGGCAACTCTAAGGGCACAGCAACAAAAAGACCAGGAGCCCCACTGCTCATGGACACCAGCTGCAAAAGTCTCATCTCCACCTGGCCGTGCCATGTGTTTTAAACTTTGCTTTGTTCTAAGACTATTATAGACAAGCTTCTTCTATCTACTTAATATACCAAGATGTATAAATGTCTAAGTAAGACTTTAAAAGATTTCCTGCAGAACAGACATTTGTTGGAAATGTTGAACTTTAAAGGAGAAACTGTGCAAAGACCCTGTTTTGAGTTTCAACGCTGATGATTTCGATGTATCATTTCCCTCTGAAAGATCATCTTTTAAATATCAGAGCTAATTAGGCACACCTTCGAAATATCTCCTCCTCGAAGCTAAGGGCCATGCACTCCAGAAGTCACATTCCAGCCCACAACGGCTTTCAAAGCACAGGGAGAATGCGGGACAAAGACAATCTTTTTCTAAATAAGCAACCCCACTCCCTGACTGGCATTTGAAATGACAATATCTTAAGACTGTTTTCCTCCCTCTTCAGGAAAATCACGGCCTCAGAATGGGAAAGCAAGTGGATCTCAAGAAAGGAGGAGGTAGGAGGAGCCCCCAAACTAGCTTTATTCATCTGATAATTATATCAGGATCCATTCCAATGCTACGAAAATGCCTTAAGCTTTATGGCTTAACAATTAAATTTTCATACATTAAGTTTATGGCCCATGTGTCCTTTCTTCAACCAAGTTCAACTTTTTAAAATGTCCTTTTTCTAATTTACAAAGTAATACTCTGATTACCAATCTAGGATTGTTTTAAAAATAAACTTCAAAACTTTACAAATATAGTCGGAGTCCTTACCGAAAACAATGCCATTCTTCCCCTACTGACAATACTGGGTCCTGAAATTTCTATTCATCATGTAAACACATTTCAATAATTTTGCCACAAATACATACACATGTATTTCATAAACCATAAGAGATGAATATTTTAAAATATTCATGTAAATAAGATAAAGCTATTATTTGGCACATTACTCATGGAATTTATCCACCTTAAAATATCATAGCTTAAGTTCATTTATTTTTGCTACCATATAGTATTCTATTGCATAATACTACAAAATTATATCCGTTTTGCCAACAAATGTGATTGTTTCCAGTTTTTCACTATTGGTAACAGAGCTATAAAGCACATCAGTTAACATGTCTTCTTGCGCACATTTGTTTTTAATACATATATTTGAAATGGAAGTGTTGGTTTGGAGATCACAAGCATCCATTTTTCTAGAAATTGCTAGATTCCTCAACATATTGCTAAGTCAATGCACCTGATTTACAGTGGATAAGTCCTATCAGGTTGCAGCCTTGCCAATACTGATTATTATCAGGCATTGCCTATCTACCTGGGGTGAACACTACCTCTTAGATATTTGAACTGGCATTCTGCTTATTACTAGTGAAATCAATGTTTGTATTTGTTCATTGAACATCAATTTCCTCTTTTACAATGTGTCTGTTTTTACTTGCCTGATTTCCCACTGAGTCACTATTGATTTGTAGGAGTTATTTGTACACTTTGGAGTTTTGTTAACACTAAGAATTATACTTTTACTAATATGCTAGTATGTACTTTACTGCGTGTGGGCTGGGGATGTTAGTGAACATCGTTCGCCTAAAGTAAACACAAGGCAAACAATGTTGAAGAACACTAGTCACACGGCAAGCACGTAGCTACAATACCTGGATTTTATTTAAACCAAGATAAAATTTTGTAATGTTTCTGAAAACACATATTTGTGGTTTTTAGACTTTTGATATTATTGATATATCCTTGTAATTGATTTTCGTATTATTCCAGTTTTTGCGAGGGGTTAAAAATTCTGTGTTGTTGGTTTATTAATATCTTGTAATTTTATCACACTTGGTTTAAACAATTTAGGCTAAATTTTAAGGGACATACAACTTGAGCACTGTCACCTCTCCTGGAAAATTATTATGTGTATTATGACACTCTTTGTCTCCAATAATTGTTTTTCCTTAAAAAGACATATCTTGGCCGGGCGTGGTGGCTCAAGCCTGTAATCCCAGCACTTTGGGAGGCCAAGATGGGTGGATCATGAGGTCAGGAGATCGAGACCATCCTGGCTAACACGGTGAAACCCCATCTCTACTAAAAAATACAAAAAACTAGCCAGGCGAGGTGGCGGGCGCCTGTAGTCCCAGCTACTCGGGAGGCTGAGGCAGGAGAATGGCGTGAACCTGGGAGGCGGAGCTTGCAGTGAGCCGAGATCCGGCCACTGCACTCCATCCTGGGCGACAGAGCGAGACTCCGTCTCAAAAAAAAAAAAAAAAAAAAAGACATATCTTAATCTTTGTCTTGTTTGATATTATGATAAGAACATCACAGTTATTTTATAGTTAGTATTTACCTGGTATATTTTTCTACTTTACTCTCATTGACTTGCATCTTTTGTAAGCAACGTATCATTCAATTAAAATACAAAGTCCAATGTAGATAGCAGTTACTATGCTTTAATGGTGAATTTAGGATTTCTGATACCTCGTTTTGTGCTATATATAATTTTTCTCTATGTCATTTATACGTCTGTCTTTGTTAGAATCTTTTTTCTCCCTTCTACTTGCTTGAAAGTTGTCTATTCTGTTTAATAATCATGATTAAGTTAAAAGCTACTAGAAAAGGGAGGCCCAGCCATTCCTGAAGCTTGTGTAGGAGACACAAAAAAGAACACCTTTCTGTTTTCTTTTCTTTTCTTTCCTTTTTGTTTCTAAATGAAATAAGCCAGGCATAGAAAGAAAAATACTGTATATTCTCACTTAGATGTGGAATCTGAGAAAATCAGCTTCTCAGAGGCAGAGAGTATAATCAGAATGCTGGTTGCCAGGGGCTGGAGAGAGGGGAAATGGGGAATAATTATCAAGTTTACAAACTTTCAGTTTGAAGATGCATCAGCCCTGGGGATCTAATGGACAGCGTGGTTAGTCTAGCTAGTAATACGTATTATATACTTGAAATTTGCTCAGAGAATAGATCTTTTTATTTATTTTACATATTTATTTATTTTATAGATATGAGGTCTTGCTATGTTGCCCAGGCTAGTCTTGAACTCCTAGGCTCAAGCAATCCTACTGCCTTGGCCTCCCAAGACGCTGAGATTACAGGCACGAGCCACCTCTTCTGGCTGAGAGCAAATCTTAAATGTTCCCATCACACACAGAAAAATGTTTTCTATGTGAAGTGATGAATATGTTAATTAGTTTGATAATGGTAATTATTTCTTAATGTATATGAAAACATCACATTATATACCTTGTATGTATAAAGTTTTTATTCAATTTACCCTAATGAAACTAGAAAAACTATATTAAAAAGTAGATAGGGAACTTAACACAAATATAAATGAATGAATGAATGATATGGCAATGTAACAAAAAAAATCAAAACCTAAAGTCTATCATTTCCTGCAAATGGGCAAAATTCTGAGACTGCTTAATTCTTAGTACTCCTTCCTTACTATTGCCCCATATTTTAGATTTACTTTGATTTTTTTTTTAACCTCTAAAGTTAGTCATTATTACTGTTACTTCTCTTTCCTATAGAGAATTCTTGGAGTTCTAATTCTGCTGTTTGCAGATTCTCATTCAGAGTCACTTGCTTTTGACTATCTTGGGTGAACTTCAGCCTGTGGACTCATACAGGCTGAAACTAGGATCTGAGAGTGAAACTCCAGGGTGTGGGGGAGGATGCCCTCACCCTGCTGGACTTCTTCCTTTCTTGCTGCCAGGTGTCCACGGGCACCAGCCCTGGCCTCTTTCTTTTCACTTCTGCAATCTGGGATTCCCAGAATACATAAGCAGCCTGAAAGGAATCTCAAACCAGAATAAAGGCAGGTTTGTGGTTACCAATTTAAGAACATCCTTTCATGTTTTCCACTTAGTACAGGCAAAGACAGGTATTATATTTCCCTTGCTATTTCCTTTTGCTGGTGGGCTGATTTTTAACTTTGAACTCAGCCTTTATGAGGATCATGCAATTGAAGTGCTCGGGACACACACGGAGGAAACTCGGCTCCAACTCCTTATCTTCAGGACCTTGGAGCTTCCAACAGCCAAGGCCACCCAGTTACTGAGCCAGGTGCTCAAAGAGAAAAACGTGCCCAGCTAGGACCCTCAGCCTCCAGCATCAAGTTATCACTCAGGTCCCAAAGTCCACTTCCCTTTAGGCCCTGAGGTTTTTCTTTACTTCCTTGCAAACTCAGCTGTGGAGAGGAAGGAAATACGTTCCACCTGATACCCAGAGACTGAGCATTTTCTAAGTCTTGGCTTTAATCAAAAGTCTCTTTTAAGCCAATAAAAACAGCATTTGCAACTCAAAACTGACACTACAGAAGTCATCATTTAAATTAATAATGAACCATAAGAACATTAGTTTAGCCAAGGAAATTGAGTCTACAAATAAAATCACATTTCATATGCCTTTAGGTCAGTCACTAATTCTGTCTTGGCCAAATAGTCTAAAGAATGTTAGAACAGAATTGTATTCTATATGAGAACACTTTTAATGAGATATATTAATTTTCATTTAAAAGCAGTATTATTTCTTGTGGGGTTGTATCACTTATTTTTTCAAAAATTTATTATGTAAAAGCAACGTTCTGACTGGCTGTGTATTCTAGGCATTGCACTAAACATCATTACAGCTAAAGTCCCAGTGATGACAAACCTGACCTTTGCTCTCAACAACTTGAGGTTTAATGGGAAAACCTGGGAATAGAGTAATTGTCATCCAATGTAACGACTTGGTTTACAAACAAAACGTTAAAATCTCTCTACTGTATGATAAATTGTCAAGAACAAGCGACCCTGGGACAAGCAGTCATTACATTATGGTAAAATTTCTCAGGAATAATTAAAGTCACTCAGAAAAGAGAGAAAGAGAAAGAAAAATACTTATCAGTTTCAGAAGCATCGTTGAAAGCAAACTTTTTCCTATAAAGGCTAGGCTGTTGGGTAATGATCTAAATAAGTCTGTAAGCTTGCCGGGCGCAGTGGCTCACACCTGTAATCCCCGCACTTTGGGAGGCCAAGGCAGGCGGATCACCTGAGGTCAGGAGTTTGAGAGCAGCCTCAACATGGAGAAACCCCGTCTCTACTAAAAATACAAAATTAGCCCGTTGTGGTGGCGCATGCCTGTAACCCCAACTACTCGGGAGGCTGAGGCAAGAGAATTGCTTGAACCTGGGAAGCAGAGGTTGCAGTGAGCTGAGATCACACCATTGCACTCCAGCCTGGGCAACGAGAGCAAAACTTTGTCTCAAAAACAATAATAATAATACAAATAAAAGTAAATAAATAAATCTGTAAGCTGAAAAGTTAGATTTCTTCATCAAAAATGTACAGGACAGATTTACTCCTCCCACCAAAAGGGCCTCTGTGACTTCTTTCCCCTGGAGTCATGGTGAACAAACTGGGACAAAATAAAAATAGAAAAGCTGCTTTGACCACATTTCTATTGAATTCAGGCAAACAAAAATATCGTGTGGCATGTTTTTAGATTTGTGACATAGTTGTTCCTTCCAAATTAATCCAAATCCTGAAGCTTTGTCTGTGACAGTTAATTTACTTCTCTGACACTTGATATTAGCTACTTTGATGTCTTTCTTGGGAAGAAATAATCAACAATCATGACTCAATTTTCACTGACCTTCAACAATCCACGAAATTGCCGAGTACAAAACCGTATCATCTTAGCAATAGCTAACTCTCTGACCTATATAATTTTGAATTATTTATATCACCTTAGTTTAAGGAAGCATCTAACTGACAAAAATAATAAAAAGCTGGATTTTTATGTATGTGTTCTATGTGAAATATTCAAAATGAAAATCTTTACTCCAATTGTGACTGGTTCACCTAAATCATATATGTTTTCTAAACTAATTTTTTATAGCACTCAAAAACATTAACTTATTTGTATTTTGACCAGAATGCTCAGAACAATTATAGACAGAAGAATTCTCTAGTTTTCTAAATACAGTGTTTTTCTATCTATATAATGCAATTTGTCATAGCAGAAGAATCATAGCCTCAGGAGACAACATGTCTTAGAATTAAATCAGATCGTTTTTATTGACTAGCTCCATGAACTTGGGCAAGTTTATTAACCTTCCTAAGCCTCGTCTATAAAATGAGGATGATAACATCGAACTATCAAGAATAAATGGAGAGACATTTGTAGGTAAAGAATACAGCACGTACTACTCAGCTCTTGGGCACTATGCGGAAGCTGTTATGTGATGATGATGATGATGATGATGACTACAGTGACTACAATTGATTACTAGAATTTCCACGTCTTAGGAATAATTTTAAGAATAACCTCTAACACTGCTATAGTGACACATTATTGTATGTAGAGTTTCAAAAACACGATATTCAATTTTCAGGAAAAATACTCATTCGGAATGACAGAGCTCCTGCCTTTCCCCTTTTTAGAAGATAACACAAGAAGCATCCACAGAGGTTGCACATGTCCCTAAGGATCCCGTTTAATAAAACAAATTACTGGTACACAAATTTGCAGATCATAGTTCTCTCATTGTTCTAGTTTACAAACTAATGAGTAGCCCGTGAAGCTGAGCAGCTCCACTGCTTAAAGTCCTGTTTTTAAGGGTTAGCAAGCATTTGATTCTGGAAGACTGGTTCCTCTACGTTCTAGGGTACATAGCAGTAAAGGTTTCTCACGGCTGTCCCACCCAGGTATGTGACAGCCATATTCACCAAGGTGGTCATCCCCAGAACAAGGTGACCAGGCCTTAAAACAAACACCGATTAATTGCCCAGGAGTAGGAGACATCCTCAGTAACATCTAGAATTTTCTTTGGCCATTTTTGTGCCACAAATTTGGACAAGTTAATTCTTCTTTTTGCACCTCACCAATAAACTGAGGACGATTTCAATCCTAGATAAATAAATTAAGTGCCCTAGGTAGCACGATGAACAGAGAAAACATGTAGGAATTGGGTTTAAGTCCCATTTCTAAACTTCTAGCTCAATCAAATATTTGGGACAGGGTAGAAATATGTGGCTGAATTAGCAACAATTAGTAAACACTTATCAATATGTCAAGTATATAAATTTAAGTTAATGTTGGTGAGGTCAGATTTGCCCCGATGCAAAGGCTGCTCCTTATATGAAATCAGCATATTCAGAGGTCTTCAATGCCAGTTGAAACACCGCCCTCTAACTTAATTTGATCTCGACTATTATCTGTAAAAATAGTGTAACCTGTTTCAAAAATAGCAAAATTTAATAGTAAAATTTAAAAATTATTTATTTACAAATTGTATTCATATACTCCTATATTTTACGCTATATTTTATGGAATACAAAACTGATAATTATTAAAAACAATGAGATAAAAACAAATATATTAAGGAAAAATTCTGTCAGCATTCTGACATGTTACAATTAGGAAACAGTTAATGCATCATGAAATTTGTTTGAAAACTTTAAATAGAGCAAGTCAGTGCTCAGGTTTCCCTAATATGATGTTGACTTTTATAAACTCACACCCTTTATGTACCAATTTAGTTACCCTAAAAGCCAGCTATTTGTATAGGTCCATGGTCTCCCCACAGATAAAGATTCCCACACAAATCCAAAATACAATGTGAAGAAATAGATTTCCCCCCATTGCCCAGGGCATGAGAAACCATGGCCCCCATTATTTTCCATACCTACTTTGTGTGTGTTTGGGCTGTAAGTCATCCCAAATCTGCCCACTCCACACAGACTTGCCCAGCATATTAGCTGATATTGATTATTTGGAGCTGACTTAAAACCACCATTTTACTTAAGCGACTCAAAGCACCAAAAACCCAGTGTTATTCAACAAGTTGAAGATTTTTTACGATATTTTTTCTAAGTGGAATGGTAATAGATTTCCATAAAACTGATTTAAAAATTTAATACCAAAGAAAAACTTTGTAAATTTTTATTTTCTATTTAAGAGAAACTACCTAGGTCTTAGAAACAACTGATTTTGGAGAAAAACAAACACAACTTTTTAATATAATGAACAACATATTTGAAAACATTGATATACATGCATTTTGTATGTAATCATGTGATTCCATTATAGTATGTAACGTTATATTGATGATTGGTTAGATAGAAGCGAAGGATAAAATTTATAACTCTGACAAAGAATTCACTAAATTTTAAAAAGAAAGAACATTTCCATACTCATACCTCATATCTTTCCTTCAGAAAAACAATTTTAAACAAACATGCCATACAGGTATGTCCCCACTAATGGTGTAAAGTGACATGTTCTGCAGTTGAATGTTATTTATAATTTATAACATTGATATAACTTGAAAAATACACTATCAAAAAATTGTAGTTTTTTATATATTTTATATATAATACATATTATATATATATAAAATCTCTAATTTTTTATCTAATAAAAATTTGATGATCTATAAATCCTCAAAATAGTAGCACAGGGAATCTAGATGAAAATTGAAATAGTGGATCATGACAAGGTTGCATTTACTGCAAAAATAAAAACATGATTCAATATTTGAAAACATATTAATTCAACCTGTTAATACGGAAGAAAAAACAAACTAATAAAAACCAAATGACGTTTAGTAAAATATCTATTATTGAATAAAATTAACAATTTTGGAACACAAGAAGATAAAAATCTCTTATGTGATTTTTACGAAACAAAAGCATAAAACCTAGTTATGTAACAGAAACCATTCCTGTTAAAGAGGCAAGAATAGAGTGCCTACTTACTTCAATG
This sequence comes from Macaca nemestrina, assembly GCF_043159975.1. Lineage (NCBI taxonomy): Eukaryota > Metazoa > Chordata > Mammalia > Primates > Cercopithecidae > Macaca > Macaca nemestrina. The sequence goes on along the minus strand of NC_092132.1, from coordinate 149,882,619 downwards.
TTATTTAACTTTTGTTTTGAAAGTGCTTTCTAATGCAGTTAGATAGGAAAATTAAGTAAGTATAATCGTTTGAAACAGGAAAGAAAATATTCATTAATTCCAAAAAATGCATAACAAAAGAATCAATTAACAACAGTTACTAAAGAAAAGTGAGTTCCATGAAGTTGCTAGTTAGAAAATAGATCATATTTTAATATCTATTAGCTATAACCATTTAGAAAATACAATAAAATTACAGAATGGCAATTAGGATGAGAAAGTAACAATAAGAATTTAAAAGGGAGCCTTAGGATTAACTTTAGGAACTATGAAAGATCTATGTGAAGAAAATGATAAGCTTCTACAGCAGAGCAAAAATGGTTTAAATAATACATAATGAATATAAATGAATATTAATATTAAAGTCCTTATGTCTAAATGCAGTATTGACCCCAGCCACGCTGCACTTTCAGTTGTGATAGAAATAGCCAAGTGTCACTGCCACAATAAGTGACACATTCTTGTTTGGTACAAAAAAAAATGGACATTGAAATTTAATGTGAACAATTAAATACATATCTTTGCATACTTCGTGTTTAGTCCTCGGCTTCACTCCCTCCTTAGTGTCTTACGTGCCTTTACATCCTCACCAAAGTTCTGAAGATATTGCAAATTGTAAGGTGCCACTCTTGGTATCAGAATGTATATTTTAAATTGAATAATGGTATGAAAAGGTACTGTACATTGTAGGTGTACAAAATATAAAATACGTATACAATTTAGCTTGAATTACTAATATCAATCACAAAAGTGTATGCTTTTGTGTTTTTACAAGTAGACAATACTTACTGTGATAGTCATATACTTCTGATTAAATATTTTAAAAAAATTTTAAACATTGTAATGACTGAAATAAAAAAGGACTCACTTATTCATGCCTGATACATAGTCAGGCTACATTTCTGGATCTATTTTCTAGAGTCAGTACGGGTGAGATGGTGGATGGGGAGCAGGTAGGAATAAGACAGATACGTGAGGTCATTCTTGAAAAGTGAGTTCATAATTTTAAAATCCATGCAATCCACAAATAGAAACACTGTTACAAAAAAACAAATCCAAGAACATCGACACTTAAAGATATATCCAAATCTAAAATATATTTTCACAACAAGATAATTTGGAATCTGTGTCAACTTACCATAAAGGATTATCATCCTTTTTAAAGAAAATAATGGTAAGGTGAGCAAAACATGCCATTCAAACCCTAATTGAGTTTCTATATTTGAACAAAATGATGACTACAGCTATATATAAAGCCATTGTGACCTGAATATTAGATTCTTTTTGACTAATGTTTTCCTCTTGGGTCAACATACTTTGTCAATTCTCTCAAGAGAATGTAATTACTGCAGCAGTGACCAATTGTTGCTTATCGCTCACAGCCAGTCTGAGGTACTGAAAGGTAGTATCGCTGCTTAAGTTTGTAGATATTTTGTAATATTTAGAGAAACAAGTAGTAGTCAAAATAATTTAGTAAACTTTATTTTACTTACTGGAAAGATTAGAGACAAATATCCTCATTTCCAAAGACTTATTTTTGCAAGAGTAGCTATGGGATTACAGTCAAGGTTCACAGAAAACCTAAAAATCTCTCTAAACTCCAAGTAAATACAAAATAAAGAAGATATATGTGGGAGTCTCCATTCTTTTAAGTAACATAATCAAATACCCACACTTAATTCAATTAAATTGCTAAAAAAAAAAAAACCCACACATATCTGAATAACATCTGCATCGGAAAGAACATTGTAAAATGGTTAATAGCCCCCAAGTAATCTTAATATGAGAGAGATTTTCATAAAACAAATCTCTTTCCACATAGAATGTTTATTCATAATGCATCATATACTCATCAAGATGCTTGCTATTTGGAGAATTAGAATTACTTTCCCATTCTGTTGTATCATTTTATTTTTTCAATATATGAAACATTTTCTTAATTTCCTGATTGCAAAGTAAAATACACAATAAGGTACATTTTCCGAGGTATCATCTTCATCTTTTTGTCGTTTTTGTTTTTGAGATGGAGTCTCACTTTGTCCCTCAGGCTGGAGTACAGTGGCGTGATCTCGGCTCACTGAAATATGTCTCCTGGGTTTAAATGATGCTCCTGCCTCAGCCTCCCGAGTAGCTGGGACTACAGGCCCGAGCCACCACACCCGGCTAATTTTTGTATATTTAGTAAAGACGGGGTTTCACTATGTTGCCCAGACTGGTCTCGAGCCTCCAACTCCTGACGTCAGATGATCCACCCACATCGGCCTCCCAAAGTCCTGGGATTACAGGTGTGAACCACTGTACCCGGCTCCATTTTCATCTTCACTGTGCTTTGAACCACACTCCTAAGGCTGTGTAGCTTTTGATATTCAGACTTTTCTCTCTGAAGTTTAATAAAGTATTTTTATCAGAGCTCATGTATTCTTTGACTTTTTTGAATATGGGAAGCGTGTTTTTATCTAACTAAAAGCCCTCAATATATCTAATTCATCTGGTAGTTTTGTTCCTTTTTCTCCAATCTTTTGAAAGTATCCTTTGCATAGTTTACCTCAGTTTTTTCATACATATATTCTAAATATCACATGTAACTTTATCATATTACTCCTTGTCAATACAGATTGCCTGATCCAAAATAAAATGTTTCGAGTTTATCAATTAACCAGCATCTGTTGAATTCTTAATATTTACGTTCTACTTAAAACACTGCAAAATTACATCTTCATAAAAAAGTATGAAAATTATATATAGGTGATATCCAATCAAGTCTCAGAATTGCAAGTATTGCCAATCTATCCTTCCCCTACAAAGTGTCTCAAAATTACTGCATCATTACTGGAGTTTATATTACAGAATTCCATTACAGACAGAGGGAGAAGGGCATTCAAGCCAAGAGTTGAGGAAATCATGACCTCTCTGAGGTGCAGCTAATACTTTGAATGGCAGAAGGGGAGGCAAGGGAATGCTGATCTGAGTTTGGGGCCATATGATAGATGAGCTTGAATTCTGCAGTGTATTTGGATGTTGTTTTATTATTATGATGAACTATTGAAAAGTTTCTGAGGAAAGAAACATGATCAGATCAATATTTCAGCAATCTCTTTCTGAGTCTTTGGCTGTGATAGGAAGCTGGAATGTGGAGGAGAGACTTGAAGGAGGCAGGCAGTTAGAAAGGTGTTGACATGGCAGCATGTTTGCTATGCCGCAAGCCACACCAGACATTTCTTTCCCATGTCTCTTACAAATAGTTCTCATTTTTATTTAAATCACTACAGTTACCTTCTTCCCAGTCTTTATATTGGTTTTATGCTTTATTACCAAACCACGATTCAGACTTTGTTTCCACTTCATCTCCTGTTCTCCTTCGTCTCCATCCATCATCTCCCCTGGCCACGCTAGCCTTGACTCTTCTACCTTCTGAAACCATCTATTTTCATCGATCTCAGGGAAGCTGCAGAGCTTTTCTCCTCCCCACGTGGCATCTCTCCAGGCTTTTCTGAGTCTCCTCTCTTCTCATATCCAGCTGTGACTAGTACAGCTTGAATCTCATTATTTTTGATGACTACACATTTTACAGCCTGACATCCTGTTCAACCTGATTTTGACTCTGATAGAATTAAACATGCCCCTCAACTGTAGATGGCATGTCTGCCAATTTAGCTGCTTTCTTCTATTAAAAGCATCTGATCCTTATTTTCATTTGTAATTTGAAAATGGAAAAATTGTGTCTGAGGACACTGCTACTCATCACCTGCAGGGGACCCCCAGGTGGCTGTGGCTTCCTTTCACCTCGAAAGTTCCCTCTCAGCCACCACACTCCGTGACTTCCCCACTTACTCACTGATGCTTGGAATGCCACTCGGAGGACCTCATTCCTTCAGCACACAACTCAAGGTGCTGATTGCTGTGAAAAATGAGACTCCCCGAGAGAGAGAGAGAGAGAGAGAGAGAGAGAGAGAGCACTTTAAACTGTCACCGCGTTCACTCTTCACTGAGATTGGATTTTAAACTGTTAGGAGAGCAGGTCCTAGTGGGAAGAGAGTTAAAGAAAGATTTCCTAGAAGACGAGCTGGTGCGGAAAGTTCAGGATGTTGAAGCATTAAAAGGCCACTCCTTTTATCATTTCCTCAGTCTGCCTGGAGCTGACTCTGTATTATTGTCACTACAAATATCATTTATATTACATATGTTTTCATCTTGGATAGATGTAAAATATATACACATATATATACACACATATAAATATAGACATACATTATATATATACACATATACATTATATACACACACACATACATATATATACACACACACACACACATATATATACACGCAATGTATTATACATGAGTCAGGGCCTAGTGGGTACTGAGGACCATGAAGCTGCAGGGGTTGGTGCCCTAACAGGAGGCAACCATCCACTCACAGAAGTCGGTGAAATCGTTCATTACTAACAAACACTGGCAATGCTTGGAAAATGTCAAAATAAATAAAAGTTTAAAAAATACTTAGCTTTGCCTGATGCCCTATTTGAAATGTTGTAGAAGACTCTCATCATCAACTGAAGAAAAATTCACTGCAGTGCAATACATTTTTCATAGAGAAAAAAACTGCATCAAAATCAGGAGATCTTAAATGAACACCAGCAACAAAATCCTACCATTACAATTACATTTTAAAAGAGAAAAAAAAAAAAGGCAAAGACAATCTCAGGTGCCTGAGAATTAGCTCTTCTGCAGAGCTTTAAAGGAGAAAGAAAAGAAATGGTAAAATACTTCCATTTTAAGGTATACATCACTGTATGCATATTAATGATATCTCACTACTAAATCCCAGGCCTGTATATCATTAATATACTTATAGATATAAAACAAAAATGAATGCAGCTTCCATATTACGAATTACTCCTCCAGCTGCAAGCTTACGTGCGATTACTCGGTCATGGCAGTGCTATTTGAAAGGCGCAGTGGGTTCCACCAGGCATAGAGCTCTCCCTCGGTGTCCACAGGGCACTGGTTCCAGGACCCCCATACATACCAAAATACCTGCCCTACCGATCTCGCATATGGGAAAAGTCAGCCCTCCCTATATAGATGGATTTCACATCCCCGTGAATACTCTATTTTCCATCCATGTTTGGTTGAAAAAAACGTGCAGGTAAGTAGGCCTGTGCAGTTCAAACCTGCATTGTTCAAGGGTCAACTACACACCCACACCTGTCCAGGGTGTGTGTGTGGCTGGACACATGGAGTCTTGCTAGATTAATCTCAGTACAGTAGTGCAGCTAGTTTTACTTTATGCCCTTAATAGGTATAGTACTTTATGGTTTAGTACTGTAGTACTTTATGCCCTTAATAAGTTTTTTGAATCTGTGACTTTAAGAAAAATTATATACAAAAACCATTGTTTTCCTTGTCAATGTCATAACAAAACTACAGTGAACAAAAGCATGTTATTCCACTAACTGCTGTACACCCTTTTGCCTGAAGTCTCAGTTTCCAAGGACCTATGGACAATGAGGACTCATGTATATCATATTACACAGGAAAAACTATCTAAAGCCAGGCTTCTATGTGTATATTGGCACAGATAATAATATGGGATCATAATATTTCAAAAAATACATAGAAACCACATGCATAACAAGCAATTTGCTTCAAACTTGTAATATCAGTTATTTACTTACAGTATACCTTTTCTGAAGGCAGGGTTTTTATGTGCCTGTTTTTGTTGAATTAGGTCAGAAATGATTGCATTCTTCCTAACACTCCAAACCGACTGTAGATTAATGTAAAACATATTTGGATGACTGTACATTTTCATTCTGTAATTCTTGAATGAGCTCTCAGTAAAGGAGATCAGTATGAGATGACCTTTACTCTAACTCACCACTATATACACCTTTGTTTGTATCAGTCTTGATGAATAAGTCTCGACACACAGATAAATTGATAGATAAAATTTGTTAAGTTGTAGCTTTAGTTTCTCACAGAAATCAAACAAGAAGTGTCTTATAAGAAAGGAAATTAGTTCACAATATTTTTAATTACAAAGCAAGGAAAACCGGATGCTTAAAACAGCGACTGTATAGTGTACCTGACATTTCTAAATATTATCATTTAAAAAACTGGTGACCATTATGTTGCCATCATTTGATTTTTGAGAAGGAAGTGTAAAAAATATAAACAAATGAAAACCAAAGAGCAAAATGATAGGGGAAAAATTAGCATTTACTCTTATCTTTTAAAAGAGATTTGGAAAACTCATTGGTAGGAAGAACAGAGACTTGAATGAGAGTCTTTCTTACATACAAATATAACTTATCAAAAGGCAATGAGGGTATTTGTGTTAGTTGACAAATGAATGTGAGTATATGTATATAATTTTTCCACTTTTATGTCAAAAGTCATGAAAGCACTATTCCATTTATATTTACGGGCAATTAAGAGAAATGGATGGGTTTCACATCAGATAACCGGTGCCACTGCAGTCAGATCAATTATAAATTTTCATCTTCAACTCCTAGGTTTCAGAAGCAAATTATAATAATTGCCTAATAAGCTTATTTTGAGAGTTAAGTAGCAAATAAGAATAGAGGACATTCTGTTAACTTCAATTTTCAATTAAGCAATGAATACATTTTTAACATATTTATCATTTGTTTATTTGAAATTCAAATTAAATGAGGTTTTCTGTATTTTATCTGGAAAGTCAAATAGAGAATAGTAAACTGTAGGAAATAGTTTATGATCCGGATATGCCATATGAATATTCAGTTAAAAGGTGGGATTTGTAGCTAGACCATCTGGGTCAAAATACTGACACCTTGGCAAGATGGGTTAGCCTCTAACCTTCTGTTTGCTTATGTGTCTGATGAAACCTATACTGGTCACTTCTTCAGATGGTTGTGAAGGTGAAGTGGTAAAATACACTTGCTGTGCTTAGCACCGTGTTAGGTGTTCAGTAAGTGTTGACTATCACCATTATCATCCGATTGCTTTTATATGGAGGCTCTTCAACTGTCCCGGAGGTATTTAGAATGACATTTGTTTTGCTCTCAGTGACAACTGTATGCATTTTTTCAGGATACTCTATGTCACTTAAAATAATTAGAGTAGATGAAACTACAACTTTATTGTAATACATAATTCATTTATTATATGGAACATATTAAATAGCCCCTCCTCCACCGTTATCTTAGAACACTGATACCCACTAATGTATTTTTTGAAAAGTTAAATTAGATGTCAAAACAGAACCAAAGAAGAAAATAGTTTGCAGTCCAGGCCTCTGAAGCAATCAGCACTGTTTTAACTCTGTACTACTTCTGGCTGCTACTGTTAGACTTATAACGTAAGCTATCACCCAACTGGCATACGTGGGGAGGAAAGAGATATGACTTTTTTACATCTCGGTTTCCTAAACTATGAGCACAAAGTTAAGATTTTAAACATTATCAATTTGCTCAAAATTTCTCTAGTGCCCAAGAGTTGCAAATGCATTATTGATCAATCCTGAGCACAGTTGTAATGGCATTAATGGAAACATCCAAGCAAATAACTATTCCTTGAATATTTGTCTGTTTAGTTCACAAATTATACTAAGAAGTCTGTGTTTATAGGGGAGGCCTTCTGTTCTTTAAAGTAAATCTATTTAATTTATTAATATATTAATCTATGAAATTTCTATTAAATATGGAACAAAAATCTGTATGTCTCCCTCCATTAAATTTACCTAAAATAAAATTCAAGGTTTCTTAGAGGTGCATCAAGTGCAAAGTCAACATAATAAATAACATTGCTCGTGTCTCTAAACTGCCTTGTCATCAGGAGATAGGGGATTATTAGAAATGTTTATCACTTGGAAAAATATTACCACCCTCAACAAAATTTACGACTGCTTTTATTTTTCCCAGACTCAAGTACCCAAAAGGTTTGCTCACAGATATTCCAAAAAGAACTGTTGTGTGTTGGCCACATACATATTTTCTTGATAACCATCAACAAACACACTTGTAGCTGAACAAAGTGTGTGGTATAGAATGCCAGGTATAAATAATCACTGAAATAGATTTTTCCACTGGTTTCTCTTAAACTACATGCTCCAAGTAATTCCTCAAACAATGAGATTAGTGATATGGGACAAATAAAAGCCCTTGACCTTATAAAGATAACCAATGATATTCAATAAAAGAGTAGGTTTTATGGCATAGTTACATTTTCTTGGGTTTTTCCTTTCTGGTTTTTAAGGTACATTGTTGTCTAGTTTGTTTTTATTGATGTTGTTTACAAATAAATATGGCAGAAACTAAAGCAATACGACTTCTCTTTTATATTTTATTAAGAACAGAAGCAGCATGGTCAGAAGGTGTAAGCTTATGTGTTGTGTATTTGTTGAAAGAAACTCAGGACCAAGATTAAAGGAATCATCTTTAATGTTTTAAAGGAAAGGACAAAGGAGAATAAATACATTGATTTGTGTGCATGATATAATGTCCTTTATTTAAAATTTTATGTGTTAATCATAGACAGGTCTTACTGTAGAAGGAGTGATAAGAAAACAAACAATTTTGCTAGTTTTTTAACTGTTACACATTGGTGACCTTCTAAAACTTGAGTATTCTTAAAATTGGTGTAGACAAAAGGTAATGTTGTAATTTTTAACCTCAGCATGCAAAAATTCATGTGCAAATCTTCCTAAAAATGCAAATAATGCAAAAATTGTATACATTTTACAAAGCTAGTTTTAATGATAATACTCAGTATGATTCTATTCACAATGGGTATGAGTGTAACTTTACACACACCTGTGGAAAACACTTTAGTCACAGAACAAAAACTCTAAAATGCTATAACCTTTGACATGACTAATGATCTATACTAATCAAAGTGATATTGTTTTATTTTATATGTTATTCCACAAGGCATGAATTATAATTGGATAAACAATAACTTGCACAAAAATAGAGGATTGTTTAAATTTGTATAAAAAGGAAACCAAGAAAAGTTAAAAAGTCAGGAAACAACAGATTGTGGAGAGGATGTGGAGAAATAGGAAGGCGTTTACACTGTTGGTGGGAGTGTAAATTAGTTCAACCATTGTGGAAGACAGTGTGGCGATTCCTCAAGGATCTAGAACTAGAAATACTATTTGACCCAGCAATCCCATTACTGGGTATATACCCAAAGGGTTATAAATCATTATACTATAAAGACACATGTACACGTATGTTTAGTGTGGCACTGTTCACAATAGCAAAGACCTGGAAGTAACCCAAACGACCACCAATGATAGACTGGATTTAAAAAAAATGTGGCATATATACACTATGGAATACTATGCAGCCATAAAAAAGGATGAGTTCATATACTTTGCAGGGACATGGATGAAGCTAGAAACCATCATTGTCAGCAAACTGACATAGGAACAGAAAACCAAACACCACATGTTCTCACTCATAGGTGGGAGCTGAACGATGAGAACACATGGCCACAGGTAGGGGAACATCACACACCAGGGACTTTCAGGGGTTAAGAGACTAGCGGAGGGACAGCATTAGGAGAAATACCTAATGTAGATGACGGGTTGATGGGTGCAGCAAACCACTATGGCACAGGTACACCTATGTAACAAACCTGCATGTTGTGCACATGTACCCCAGAATTTAAAATAAAATAAAAATAAACTTAATTTTAAAAATGTTATTGATATAATTTTAAGTAAAAATAGTGATTCAAAGTCTTTTATTTTCCTTCTGGTCCTTGATTCAGGAAAGACAAAGTCTTTAGTTCCTGCGTGATCCCAATTTTAATAAACAGAAATGTGTATTTGTTTTGATGTTTCTATGTACAAAGAAAACCTTGGGGGGGGGGGAAATAGAACAGTGGTTTTCCCTGGAAGTAAATCTCTTTTCAGAAATATAATAAATGTGCAATTTCCTTAATCAAAAAATAAGCTTAAAATATTTATATAGTTAAAAATATGTAACAGATTACCGGAATTCATTTCAAAGTAGCCTGTGTATATTTTCATATACTGACAAATGAAAACAAACTAGATATTTTAAAAAGATAAACTCTAGATAAGTTTAAATTTAGAGAAAGTAAAAAAAAATTACCAAGATGCCATTAGACTATCCATTTTATAACATTGTGTGTTTTATTTGCATGTAACTTTTGTGCCATTTAAAAATATTTCCTTTATAAACGCTTACTATATGGAGCCATAGTTTAAACACTATATGTACATATTTATATGTCATCTACAGACAACATACACACACACACACACACACATACATAAACATAATGCTGTTAATCTTTAAGAATTTCTCACAAAATTGGGTTGTATTCTGAATAAGCTTAAAAATCCACTGAAGGTAACGGGACCTACTTCCCTTGGATTTCTGCACTTTCGCTCCTCTTTCGTTCCTCATCTCTGAATCTGAAGGTGCATGGCTTGACCCAGCCATTTCCCCATCAAGTAATGCTTGTCCATCAGCTTTCAGTCGGCCTCCTCACCACATACTTAAATGTACTGTCTTTAAAAAGCATATTCTCACTGTTTCCTGGTGCCATGTTTTTCTTTTATATCTAGAGAGTTTTTTCTTTTTTTTTTGTGATGGAGTCTCACTCTGTCGCCCAGGCTGGAGTGAGCGGCGCCATCTTGGCTCACTGCAAGCTCCGCCTCCTGGGTTCCCGCCATGCTCCTGCCTCAGCCTCCGGAGTAGCTGGGACCACAGGCGCCGCCATTACGCCTGGCTAGTTATTTGTATTTTTAGTAGAGACGGGGTTTCACCATGTTAGCCAGGATGGTCTCGATTTCCTGACCTCGTGATCCTCCCGCCTCGGCCTCCCAAAGTGCTGGGATTACAGGCGTGAGCCACCACGCCCGGCGGACATTTTCTTGAAATTACAAACATGCACAGAGCTGCATGTCAGCACCCATGAAAACAGGAGGTTCACTATCGGGTGCCTCACATTCCCCTTCCTTGCAAGGATCTGCAGAAACAGCTTGTTTGTATCACATATTGATTTAAACACAAGTGACACAATTTAAGAAACTCCTTAAAGTGTTAACATAATTAGACCTTACCCATTCCCTAACTTTAAATACAGGAATTAAAATCCTACATTTATAAAATCCTTTATGGTTCTGTTTCTCCTCATGCTCATATAACTTCCCCAAAAGAGAATAATCTATTCTTGAATTTCAGACTACATTCACAATTTATATATAATTCCAGGGCTCATTAGACCCAAACTTGGTAAGTGTTCAGTGAAGTATAGTGATTAAAATTCAGTTTCATTATCAATGAATGGAATCTAAAGTTCAAGGAGGTTAAAAAGACAGTGGTAGTCCTGGTAATCTACAAAATGGCTAATATGTGACTTAAAATTTATAAGGAAACTGAAACTACAAAATTATTAGCTATATAGAATATGAATACATATTGATCTACATGACAGAATTACATCTGATGCTACTATAGCTATTTAAAATATATTTTTTTTTAACATGGAAGCAGCATTTTAATATTAGGTTGACACAAAAGTAATTGTGGGTTTTACCATTAAAGTAAGGTACCAAAATACTAAATATGTACCAAAATGTTAGACAATATATGCCTATTTTTAGAAAATGATTAAATAAATTCGTGAATGAAAACTCAAATTTTAGCTATGAATTCAACATAAAGCATAGCTTTTTATTAACGTACCAAACAGTCTATAGCCACTGAAATGGCTAACAAAACCAGCTTGTAACTGGCTGCCAGTATCATCTCTGTTTGACTTGTTGTAAGATCTGGACAAAGGAGCAAAGTGTGACGATTATGTGAAATATTTTCATTTGTGTTTATCAATTGGCTCTTAGAGTATTTATAGGAAAAAAGACTAAGTTACATTCTCAATTGCAGTATATATGTAATAAAGGGAGACTGCTAGGATGACTTCTCTGAAAATAACAACCCTCATTTAAAAATACTTGTCCTTGCCTGTATTAAAATTATGTCCATATATGAAATAAGATTGCTGTATTATAACTATTTACTGACAGTTGTTAAAGTTGACCTATGGCCACATTCCTTTCCATAAACATCACTCTGCTATTTTTATGTTTGAACATTTTCACAGTATTTTTTAAAAAAACAGCAACCGTATTAGCAAACTTCTGAGCATCTCAGTTTAGATATGAAAAGGAAATTATTGCCCATGCCAAGCTTCCTCTGTCTCTGTAAACACAGCATATGCACTGACACACACACACAATTAAATCCTCAGCACAAGTGTGCAAGCCACACTTTGAAACATTTCCTTATATTTAGTGCAAAAAGCCAGTTGCTTCAAACAAGTCATCAAGAAACACACAGTCACACACAGGGCTAGACAGATACAGGTGGTAAACTGACATCTAAACAGAATGTCAAATTTCTTCCTGGGTTCTTAATCAGCATTAAATGTGAATTCTTGGCAGTATTGTCCTTGGATAAGATTGCAAGGTTCAGTGGTCCATTTAATAGCATTTTTTTTCATGAGCAGGAATGCTGATCTTATTCCTCACTGTCAATATGGTGTAGTAAGTGCAACTTTAGCAATGTATCCTCCAATACACTCGTTCTACACAGACGGTTCTATTGCCCTCAACAAATAGACTCAATGAAAGGATAAACGCACAACTTTGGATGTGGTGAGTCATTTGAGTATCTTAACCCTGTTCAACTTATAATTAGCCAACTTTGAATGTGCGTTTTCTTCTACTTGTCATTCACAGCAGATTTCAATGCAGCATTTCTAATGAAGAAAAATAATAAAACTCTAGTTTTTTAGAGGAGGAGGCCAGGAGTGCTGGGCTGTGTATATTTGATGATAAAAAGACTGAGCACTTGCCAGCAGCAGCTCACTGTCAGTAAAAATGAATCTGAAACAGATGCCAACTGCGCCAAAAGCTTGAGTCCTATACATTTTTTATTAAGCAAAGACACAAATCATAAGAAAAGTACATAGGGGCAAGAACATCAAAGGATACTGCTGTTTCCAACCGAAACACAGGGGCCCATCTGCTGCTTCCTTCCCAACCTAGAATACAACGAGCTCATAGCTACAACACTGAGCGTTAACTAACGCATTGAAAATAAATAACTCTGTTTTGCATGCTCTCTTTATTATACTAGAAACTTAAAATTTAAATATTCTGTATTATTTAGAAGTATACCTAAAAGAAGGTTTTAGCATGGGCTATTTTTTAAGCAAGCATAGGCCAAAGGTTACTTTCTCTCTTTAGACATATAATTAGCTTTGTACATTGCAGTATTTGATATTACCACATTTTTATAATTTAGTGTGTAATAAGCTTTTAAAGAGAGGATATGTTACTATGTTCTGATAAAATAATTTCTAATAAATACTAACTGAATAGCATAACGGCATAACGTTTTCCTCAGTAGTCTAGGGTCTGACAAATGTTAGTACAGAAATGTGCGAGCAGATACCAATCTGAGCACTTGGATTTCTTATACATCAGTGTTTCCATATGTCGTCCACATTTCACTAGAAAAATTAAAATATGCAAGCAAGTTATTTACAGTGGCTACATTTGCATATCAACACCGTTAGAACTTGAGACTGCAGCTATGCTGGGAAAAAATGGGTACTGTTGGAAGGTAAACCTATGTTGATAATAACTTTGTAAATAAATTTTAAGGCTTGTATGAAACACTTCACAAAATGCTAAACTTGTCTAGATGAGCACAGTTCTATAGCAATACAGTGTAAGCCATAAATATAATTGTACTTTCCTAGTACCCACATTTTAAAAAACATATTACTATATATAGAATATTATTTGAACGTAGAATTTTAAAATTTTCAAAACTGTATTAATTATATGACTTTTATCTTCATTTCTTGTATTTCCTGTAAACATACAGCATTGGAAATACTTTTTTGGTAATTAGTTGTCATAAAAGTTGCAATTCAAAAAGTAGATATAAATATTCGCATTTTTTCCAAACACCCTTCAAAGTTTCACAATAATAATGTACTGATTTTTAAATTTATTAAAATTAAATGAGTTTTAAAATTCTGTCCCTTCATCCCTCTGGCTTCACCTTCCAAGGCAGAGGGTGCCCCAGGATGGTGCGAGGCCTCTGCTGGCCCCTAGGTGGCACTAGGCCCTCCGGAGCACCTGACCCACTGATGGTTTTCAGGTCAAATGTAAATAAAATGGACCTGGAAATGTAAGTGTGGAAAATACTTTGCTACCTTAAGTATGACCTCAGGGAGTTAAAACAACCTCTCAACAGCATTATGGGAAAACAGAAGGGAGAGATTTGAAAACCTGACAGTAACTGGAGAACAGGTGGTCCCAGGCCCACAGAATAAGATGACTGCATAGGGTCTTTGCATAAGCCCGTGGTTTTTTTCAACAAAAAACAGCTTTAAATTATCATGTCTAAAGCTATGAAATTAACATTTCAGAAGGAAACAATTTGAGACTGGCACACTACAACTTTGGGTTTCACATTTCTGCAGTTTTACTGAAATATCTTATGCATTGAAGCTCACATTAGAGGTCCTTTAAAATGTGACGAATGCGACTGTTCTTGTTTCTGTTTTTGAATCTAAAAAGTATGTAAAGCCAAAAGTTAAAGCTTATAACTCCTATGTTGGGCTTTCTTGACATATAATTCCATATAGTAACATCCATATGTGATAATATATACATACATGTAATTTTATGTATTAACATTGAATAGAATGAATGAAATGTCTCTACTTGTTTTCAAAATACGTAAAGGAACAAATAAAGTGATAATTGTATTAAAACTTAATTTAATCTTATTACATTGTAAAACACTAATTTTCTAGAGCTGCCTCATAAACACATCTGACATGCATAAAAGATTGTTTTGCAAATGACAAGGCAAAGGCTTATAAAGGTTAAGTGACGTTTTGATGACACAGATGCTGGTAAATGTGCCACTTAGGGCTTGACCAGGTTTACCGATTGCAAACGCATTCAACTATAGCAAAGTGATTTCATGTTCTCTTGAGATGTGATTAGCCTTTGTTATGAACACTTTCCCCGGGTTGTAGCACATTGTAGCATCCAAGGGAAAACATTCTTTTATTAATCCAAGAGTATTTTAATTGTGTAAACTTTTTAAAGTTACAAAATATTGCTCAAATACAATTTCAAAATAGCTAACTTTCGAAGTCCCATTTTGATCAATAGTGATTTTTTTGTGAAGTGAAAACATAGAAACAGAAACATAAAATGTTAAAACTGCATACAAAGGTGAATATAATCTATGTGGACTTGTCATTTTACAGAGAGAACTAATGAAGCTCAGGAACACTGGAGCATGTCCAAGGGTCAAGATCATAACAGATCTTCTGGCCACTGGACAAGAGGACTCTCTTCCTCATTTTCTTGGACTCATTAGCACATTAATATCCAAAGGATGTCCTCTTCTCCAAGCAAGGTCCTATTGCCAGAGGACGGAATGTTGCCATTTTTGCTTATTTAATTTAGTATGACATCGTTATCTCCCTTCTTTAAGTTTTGCATTTGTAAAGAAACTAACGTGTAATGTGTTTTTCTATGCAGCACCATAAAATTACATTAAATGAGTTGATCTTAGCAGATTACAGTCAGGGAGAAAGATAAGTTAGTATATCATATGCATTCATCTTTTGAGTTTTATTTATTTGAATACCACTTAGGAATTGAGTTGGTTGTGACAGCATCCTAACAACTCATTTATAATCGGAACACTTTTAATTACTTGTAGCAATAATATGTTTAAATGGTAATATTTCGAGAGCTTTGTGTCATAATTACACTTCATAATGGAGTCAGGTATGTATCAGATTCAACAAAGCATCACTCAGAATCTGACATTCATTTTTTAAATATCATAATTATGTTTTACATTAATGGTTGAACTTACCACAGTTCATTGCTGTATAAACATTTTAATTTCAAATCCGACCTTGTGGTTTTCAGTCTCATATATTCTCACTATTTCTACTGCAAAGTAGTGATTCTGCCTGCATTGTATCCAATTGATTATATTTTCATTTAAAAAATGCCTGATAGTTAGAAACAGAATGTTTTTAAGGGAAATATCTCGTTTTTTTAGCAGGCTTTTAAAATTGCTACCACTAATCATAGATAAAAATACTAAATTGTTGGTTTTGTGCAGGTACATTGAGAGTCTTTTTTACATTTAAAAATTATGTATGAATATGATTTTTCTAAATTTAAACTGTCCACTATCCTTTTGGAAACAGTTTAGATGAAGAATTTTAATGCGCATTCTCCATCTGTGACATTTGATTTTGTTATTTTTTTGCAGCTTGAGTTCTCCTTCATTGCTGTCCTGGACAAATGCAAACACCTTTGCCATCTGAAAAGGGTAGGTGTACCATAAAGTGAATTAATTAAAAGAATATATTCTTTTCATTTGGGTACAGGATTTCCAAATGCAAATTATCTCTTGCATTTTGCCTCCCACTTTGTACAAACATATTTTGCTTGTTTGTGTCCAATCACTTTATGGAACTAAGGACAATTATTCTGTAGAACTAAAGTTATATATGCCATATAGTTAAAAGTCTTCAACATGTAAATGAGGAAACCCCGGCCCTTGGGGACAGGAAACTTTCCCAGGATACGTGGCTAGGGAGGGACAAAACCCAGCAGACACACCTCAGTTTTTCCACATTCACTTAGGTTTTGGAGAAGCACACACTTTTTACTCTTTGTAATTGTTTAAGGAATGCATGAATGTTTTATCACATTAAAATTCTGGACATGAACCAAAACAAGAATGAGAAGAAAACATCCACTTTTATCCACCTATAAAATCCTACTCTGCCCCAGAAACATGGCTAACAGTTTGATGTGCTGACCTCCAGGTCTTTCTCCAGGTCTTTCCATACATTTTCATCCTGGAATGCTTGCAAATTGGGACACACCATTGTTAAGAATAAGGTTGGTCAGGTGTGGTGGTTCACACTTGTAATCCTAGCACTTTGGGAGGCCGAGGAGGGTGGATCACTTGAGGTCAGGAGTTTGAGACCAGGCTGGCCAACATGGTAAAACCCCATCTCTACTAAAAATACAAAAATTAGGTGGGCATGGTGGCGCGTGCCCGTAATCCCAGCTACCTGGGAGGCTGAGACAGGAGAATTGCTTGAGCCCAGGAGGTGGAGGGTGCAGTGAGCTGAGATCCTGCCACTGCACTCCAGCCTGGGGGACAAAACTCCATCCACCCATCCCCCCTCAAAAGAGTAAGTTTATCCTTAATGAGAGACGAACACTGCGGGAGGGGACCTCCACTCCGTGTTCCCTCCCCATCACCATGTGGCTTTCTCTTTCCACATGTTGCTTTTGTGCATCATGCCTTCCCATATGGTATAGGTTCTTGTGCAACACACTTACATATGCCAGCCCCACCTTTATTGGGCAGCCTAAGCAAAATATTTACATTCTCCTCAGGCAAAGATGGTAAAACTTACAGCAACTGTTCTCCAAGGGTGGACTCAGGTCTCCTGGGGGATCCCCAAAACACTCTTGGCAGATACAAAAGACTAAAATTTGGATTTCCGCTGCTCCAGGAGGGTAACTCCATGTTTCAGATGATACCCTTCTTCTAACCACTTCTCTGGCTCTTCCCGCAAGCCATATGTATTTTACAGACATCAATATATGTGGCCATATTAAAAAAAAAAAAAAAAGCTAGTTTAAAAAACACTTTTCTATCTCCCAGTTTCCTGAAAGACCTTGGGCAAAGTCACCTCGCCTCACCATGCCTCAGGTCCCTCATTTGTAACATGGGGATAATAATGGTGTCCACACCACAGAACTGTCCTGAGCATAACACAGTAGTCAGAATGATGCTGAGTGTGTAGGAAATATTTGCTCTTATTATGAATGCTAATGAGAAAAGTCCTTTTTACTTACAGATATTTAGGTTGTGCACAAGTTTTACTCCATGAATTTTATGTTTTTGTATGTCAAGGAGTGTCTGTGTTAAAATTCAAACTGCTTGTATACAATCCAGTTTCATTATACAGCCGGCAGACTGCAGTGTTAAATGCCATTTCATTCTTATTTAAATAATCAAATTACTCTCTGAAGCCATGGGCAGTCCTTTACTTTAGATTTCATTTAGAATTCCCATCTGAAACTGCAGCCTTTCTCCTTCTAGAGGGAAATGAATCTGTGGCCATGAATCTTGGAACCACATTTATCCTAAGAACCACCTAGACAAGCGTATTAGTTCAGAATTATGAAATAATATAGAAAAAAAGTGGGCTTTCCCAAATATAAAGAGGAGGAAGACCGCTCTCTTGTTTTAGGATATCAGAGCTTTCTCTCCGTGGATGAGGGCAGGTTTTGCTAATGCTGATTTTGGACCAGGCAGCTGGGAAATTTGATTTCATGAGCATTGCCCTAAATGGAATAGCACAGATGGTTGGTCTTTGCTTTTCTTGAATGGCAGTGGTGTAGGAAGAATCAAGCTTTCCAGACCTAGTAAAACAGTCAGGGCCATTGGCTTCTCGTCCTGTTAGGAACTCCGGAGGTCAAAATAGCTTGGCTGAGACCTGCAGCCTCTGCTTCTTCTCAGGGCGTCCCTCTAATTTCACATAAGATCATGTGTCCTTGGCTATTTTAATCAGGAACAAAATCTGCCTGTGCTGTCTTCCGGCCTGGAAAGTAATGCCACTGAAGTAGTTTAAATACCACCTGCACAAACCTTTTAACTGGCTATGTTATATCCTCAACGCTGTAATCACACGTATGCAGTGGGTCACCTTTAGCTCTGACAGCAAGCAGGTCTGTAAAAAGCTCTCTCTGCCTTGGCTTAGTGGAAGTTGTAGTTACATCTGTAAGTCCAAAATACAGCTGGACAAATACGAATTATTTTTTACATGCCTGTTCATATTAATAAAGTGCACACATTACGTTTTAAAGTTCTTTCTGGTACCATAAACAGAAGTCAAGAGGAGCTCGAGTTTTCTTTTTTCTCCCGACTTCAAACTCTGTCATTCCTCCTTGCCAAGCTCTGGTGCCTCTCTCCGCCACGCTCTCCATGTCTCACTTGCTCTTACTTAGTTAGTGCTATCTGTCCTCAGGGGCCGTTGTTCTTGTCACTGGAACATTCTGTTATTTTTACAGAACATCATTTTTCCTTGTATGTTAGTTCAAAACTATAGTCCTTCACACCAAGGGCTTCAGTTAACGTGAGACAGAGAAAAATCATGGCGACTCTGTTTAGTTGGCTGCAATATGAGTTACCAATTGTGCCTCTTCATTTTAATAAGACAGTTGTGGCACAGGAAGGAAGACACTCTTCTGAGATAGTATGGTCTCCTCATTAAGAACGTGGGCATGATCATGAGCACACCTGAGACCAGGACCTGATAGCCTCATTTATGAGGTGTGAGAACACTGCTTGACCTTGAAGACAAGTTTATCCTCTATGAAATGGGATAGCAGTCATACCAATTTTGTAGGATTCCTGTGGAAATCAAACAAGAGAATGTACGTAGCTCACTCGGTACAATCCCTGGCATCTGATACTTGATAAATATTACTTTTCTTTCCCGTCACCTGTTTGGCTGGGAATGTTTCCCAGAAAACCAAAAGTTGATCTTTCAGTTGCTGTTGCTGTTTGTTGTTAGGAGACACGTGCTAATCACATTGGAGGCCACTTCATTCCACTGTGGCCGAGGAGTTGATTCAAATGGATCAGTTTTGCTATTTGATAGGGGTCAAAAACAATTCCATAGAGGCAGCTGAAGGAGGCTGACATCCACTCCAAGTAAAGATAAAGGGCTGAGTTTCACTTGAAAAATAAAAAACCTGATTTAGAGAATGATTGTACACTAAGGCTTAGTAACTTGAGAGAATAAAAAAGAGTTTCAATCTACTTCACACAAAACAAACAAGGGTTCTTCAACACCTAGCCTGTTAATGTGGAACTATGTGGACAGATTCTGTGTAATTTAGAACTAAACAGTTTAATTTTACTCACATAGCTAATTAGATGTCTTGCCTCTATTTCCTGGAAACTTCTAAAAGATCCCCCCTCACATTCCCTGAATATAATTAGTATTTTTGTGTAACTTTATTTTCAGATAAATCAAGCACATTTGGAGAAGTTACTTTAATGATACTTTTTAAGAAAACACACAATCTGGAGGAATAATATAATGGAAAAGCATCCTGTGATTTCCACAAGAAGGTTTCTTTCTAACTACCTTTCTTACCTCCAATATTAATGTTAGAAATGACAAGCCCAGGAAACTTACTTTACATACTAAGACTTGATGTTTACAGCACACATGTTGCAGTTTACCCGTTATTGTCATAGATAACGAAGAGGGGGGGACTAATGTCTGCAAGCTTTTAATCCAGGGACCAGGTTAAGTATTTTACATAACCTTAATTAAATGCTGGCTGCTGCCTTGTGATAGGTATTATTATTATTATTATTTTATTTTTTGCCAGTGAAGTGTCTGAAAGAGGGGGTTAGCGAGTTACACAACATCACACAAATGGCCACTGAAAGTGGACCCCGTCCGTTGAGTGAGCTGGACTCATACTCTCTCTCCTCCAACCTCTGTGTGGTCTACTCAGTGCATTTATTGGGGGAAGTGCCTCCCCTGTTCCTGGGTGAAAACAAGGGCAGTCTCAGGACATCCCAGGTTACTCTTAAGCCATCACATAATCTATGGTCATGTTTAGTTGCAAAACCTTTCTCCAGATATCAAATCCCAAGACCATATCATAATAAAGTTAAGGTTTGATTTAAAGTTAACCTTCTGCCTTTTTTAGCTGGAACCATAAAAACACAGAAAGCTAAAACAAGGGGGATATAAAACTTCTTTACTTTTACTGAGCCTAAATTTTACTCATTTTGCTGGCCATGCTTTCTGTTCCTGCAGCATTAAAGTTTGAGTGAGCAAAGAAAACACTAGGGAGTAGAACAGTTTTTTTTTTGTTTGTTTGTTTGTTTTTTAACTGGTACTGCAGTGGATGGATTTGTCCACTCAGGGCCTGGCAGTGTTGGGCACCTTCATGAGTTTCTGAGATGCCCCCACTAGGAACAGTAAGCTCCCTTTCCTAAGATGTAGGTAATGTACTATTTTTTGGGCCACTCTGAAGGGCTCCCTTTACCCTTCAATTCTCTTGGCAAACCTTAATCATACCAGAGAGACTGTGTTACAAGAATGACCTACAAATATCTCAGGCTTGTTTACACAAACTCAGGAAATTCAATTAAACGCTGCGGCCATCTCTCCTGCACTGCTGATGTTGAAGCCACAGGGTAATCCAACTATGCCTTTAGGTTTTCCCGGCAGTAGCAGACACCGCATCCTATCCTTCTAACCTGTCCTTCTAAGTGAAGGGACGCAAGTTCAGCTCTATGCATGCAGCTGGAGTGCCTGCCACTGGGTTCAAGGTGAGGGATGGTGCCACCAACTATGCCCCCAATAAAATTCCTTTTCAACATTTGTAACCTTGTTGTGGAGAGTCTTCTAGTGGATTTTTAGATAAATCTATGATTGCAAGATATCTCAGATGCTCAATCTCACAATTCTAAGATCTGATACCTGTCAGGTCTACATAGCAGCCAACATTGAGCAAAACCAAGTCCCGTTATGTCAGTGAAGCACTAGTATAGGATACTAGCATGCTAATGAATTATTTTAAGAGTAAATATTAGTTACTTAACAACTACTTTTAAAGTCCTCAATCTATATATAACATTAAATTACACTAATTATGTGGCAGCTATAAAAATGGTGATATGAGCATAAAAATAATTTAAAAACACAGCACCATCTTTCAAGCTATCTGTTCAAGCAATAACTTTCATACTGAGGATAAAATAGTGCACATATGGATGAAAATAAAACAAACTATATTTGGTATAACAGCAAAAGAAAAAATTTACAAAATGAATTAACTAGTTCTAGTTCGTCTAAAACCCATTCTAGAACAATGTATACTATTATATAATAGTTTATGGGACAAATATTCTTTACCAGTTTCTAAATACCTTTCATTCATTTTCCATATTGTTATTTAACTGTTTTCCCTAGAAGTCTCTTCAAGCTAACTTGCCTAATAATTTCACCCATTATATATGAGATTGCTATCATATAACTCCTATACATTTAAAAAACATTTTTTTGTTATAGGTAAGATAGATTAACATCAACCAATTAGTTAAAGCAGAGGGAGCCATAGCTCGAAAATGTCTGTGTTTCTCGTCTTTTTTCCCCAAACACTCTAAATGATTCCTTCAAAGCCAGTAGTACCCAGATTTGGACCACATAAACTGAGTTCTGTCCACTGTCAGTACGACCAAGATGTAACACTTTCAGATATGACACGTCGCCCACTCAGAATTCACCACATTTTGTCCAGGTCTGGCAATGACGATGGTACCATGAATGAAGGTGGGGATCTGGGGAGCAGAGCAGCTGTCCATGGTCCTGAGTAACATGGGCTTCTGACATGAGCAGAACTTACAGCTTTGCTTTCTTCAGCTACTGAGATTTTGCTACTGGTTAATGCACTATGAATAAAACATCTCCACTGTGCTGGAAGCTCCATAGTTAAGAGGAGATATCCACCTTTGTCTGCCATGTGTTCACAGACTAAACTAATGTCTGGCTCAGAGTAGATATCCAAAGAGTATCTGCTACAAATGAGAAATGAAAACAGGAATGAATCATACAGTACCTCTAAGTCCAGGTGAGTAATTAGAATAATTATTGACCTCTTCTTGAGAGAGAACTCATTATTTCATTCAGCTTATAGAGTTAAGGAATGTGTTATGTGCTAAGCACTCTGTGCACTGCAACTGTTATGGTTTAATCAGAACCGACAACTGCAAATTCTGCATGATCTTTTTTATAGAGGCATATAGATCTGCAACAAAAACAAATGGAATCCAATACAAACAGGCAGGGAGTGGTGAGAAAATGCTTCCAGGTAGAGTCGAGTCGAGTGGACTTTTGAAAGAATCAGTCAAAGGAAACACACTTGTATGCGTGTCTGCAAAAATGCATGTGTTTATGCCTGAGGGTGATGTTTGTGAGAAGAAAAGCATGGTTTTTGCACTCATGTCTACAGATGCAGAAGTTCAGATGGGATTGTTTGAATCTCTACACAGTAATGTTGTATGGCATCTGAATGGAGGGTGAGAAGTCCAAAGACATAGAAAGTGGCAGACACAGATCGGAAAGGTCTCTAACATGAGATTTGAACTTTCAGGTTGTCCTATAGGCAATTTTAAACAAGGATCGGGGAGATTTTGAGGACCATAGAAAGCATCTTTCATAGCATCAGAAAAAAAAGGACAGATTATGCTTCTCTGAGTTACAGGGGAAAACAAAGATGAAGAAGAGCTATGCATAGCTTTTCTGTCTCCCAAGCTTCATACAGTTTACCAAGGACAGGTAGATGCTGTATTTAGGAAATATTCCTTGGGAGAACTATATTCACAATTATGATCCAGGTTTAAGTAGCAACTTCAATTACAAAATAATGAGCATGTGACACTATAATGTTCATTAACTTTATCTCCCTATCTGTTGTTTCATTTAGGATTTCTATTCTGTAAGTCTGATTTTTTGGTAAGTTTTTACTTGCAGGAAATCACAATTTGTAATTAAAATAATTCAAAGCAAAATGAAAATATCCATCTGTTTCTTGTGACTCATCATCCTTTACAATGTCAGCTCTCTATAATTCCACCAGTTCACAACTTCAACTACTTTAATTCAGTTCTTTCTAAAATTTAGATGAACAAAATTTCATCTCCCTATATTTTATTTGTTAAATGTATATGTAATGGTGTCAAAATAAGATCTTTGTACCCTTGTGTAAAATATTATGAGCAGAATAATAATGGAATTTCCTATTTTATTTTGTGTAATAGAAACACAACTTCTAAATGTTTCTATGACAGGAATCTGAGTCTTTTCTTAATTAATATGGTTTGGGGATTATCTATATTCTCTTTAGTGTTGCACTATTGGAATACATTATTGGTATTTTAATTTTAAAAACTTAAAAATTATATACTAATGAATATGTGCTAATGGTAAGTAATAGAGAGCATATTTAAAGGATAAATATGGATTAAAAGTCAATATATTTAAAAGCTGGGGATAATAAACATAATACTTTCCTTTAAACTGATATTTTAAATATAAAAACAAAATACAAATTTATACTTACAACCATGTAAAATATATCTCCATAATGAAAACACAACCTCCAAAGCATGGTAGAATTTGAATTAACTAAGAGAGAAGTATTTTTCTTTTTTATCTACTAATTGCCACTGCTTTTGACAGTTCATTTATTTTCAGAAAGTACATTTTGATTTACACACACACACACACACACACACACACACACACAAAATAGCTTAGTATAGGAATTTTATTAAAGCTAAAGTACAATATTTTATTTCTATGGTCATTTTTCTTGTGACATGTTTCTTTAATTGTAGCCTCAGTATGGAGAACACTGCCTATCAAAAAGATACAAAATTCTTTATTCATTGGGTGATAAAATTCACAAACCCAGTCTAATCAGTTTTATGAGGAGACAAAAATTAAAGACTATTAGGCTAACTATTTTTAAGAGCTAAGATAATATATGAGGAGAGAAGTAGTATCTGGTTCTGATATGTCGTATGTCCTTTGCAAAATAATTAACTGTTGTGAAATTAAAAGTTTCATTTAAATTTAACTTGCCTTTCAGGTGGACAATTTGTTTTTCATATCAAGCAGAAACAGAACCTTCTGCCTTATATAAAAAAGCAGGCAGGGAACCTGGTGTCCAGAAAGAACGTCTTCCGTCAAACAGAGTTTGAGATGCCAGGGTGTGTTGTGTGGATCCATTATTACCTAATTCGTTTAATAATGGAGGTGTGGACACTTGATCATTCAATGAAAAGACCAAAGAGCTGTACCAGGGAAAAGGAACATTTAAGACCCTGGCCAGACCAACAAAAAAGACATACTAAAATGACAAAGGTCAGCCCGGTCATAGATTTCAGAAGGGATGGATTTATTTATTTGCATATGCTGCTTTTTCTTGCTTTCCAAATAAGTTTTCAATTGAATGGAATTTGTATTAATCCATTATAAGATTAATATATGTAAACATGTTTATTTTTTCTGTAACTCACTCTTGCATCATAAACATGTTTCTATAGAGGAAAATTATTCATTGGAAAAATGTTTCAGTTTTTTTTTCTATGTTATTGTCTTAATATTATGCCTCTAGCATCTTCATTATTGTTCAAATTGAATGTTAAATGCAATCTTCAGTAGTCCCAACAATACGTCTTATTACATAAAAGATATATCTAAGTGTCAGGGTCCCTAAAAATACAGGTGGAATATTTAATGGGTTAATTGAAGTGGCTTTTTGTAAAAAGATAATGTGTTCTGCAAATGCATGGATAGTATTAACAGAAACCAACAAGGGATCCACAAAGCACTCCAGAGGCAAAAGAGGCGAACAATCTCTTTTCTTCAGGTGCAGAGGGGCAAGGGAGGGAAAGTGTGGCTATGACTAGAGAAGGGACTATTCCACCAGAGCTGCGTCTGGAGTAGAACCACGCGTTCTGCAAGCAGAAACCAGCAAGGAGGGGGCTCCAAGCATCCCCCTCTCAATTTTGTCCCACACCTGCCCTTTGTCCAGTATTTCCTGAGGACTGAAACTCCCTGGCACACAGAGAGGAAGAGAGGCCAGTGATGCAGTCCTTAAGGACAAACTCCAAGGGCACCGAGTAATGGAGAGATGGAACAAGGAAGTTTGAAGCAGCAAATGAAAATTGGCCAGCACGATGAGAAATTGACTATGCTGAAATTGCTTGTGTGAACATTAATATCTTACCTACTAAGTCAAATCTAAATGTATTGAGCAACTCGTAAGCTCCTGCATTAACCAAAGCTAGAGTTAAAAAGTGTTTTAGATAAATTAATTACACAAATATGTGAAAATTATTATTTATCTAGCTCAGCATACGTTTTTCTTTTTATACTGTAATTTAAAAGGACACTAACCATGAAATAGACATGTTACCGCCGTGCCTTATCTTCCAAATTAGGAACAATAAAAGCGCTCATCTCGTCATGAACTAAGCAATACTGCAATCCTGCGTTTTGATTGTAAGACATATCATTCTCTTATAAACCACCAATAAATAGTAACAATGATTTCTATTACTCAGAATTGTATGCCATACTTTACAAAAGATGCTTTAGACATATTAAAGTACAGATATTTTTGTCTTTTATCAGTTTGGTTCGTAGAAAACAAGGAACATTGAAGCAAAATGAACATGCATTTCTAAGTCATTTTACATTCAGTGTCCGAAGCTGTTCTAGTACTTTCTGACTCAGTGGTGACACCAGATTTAAGGTTTGATAGAGGGATGTCCTATTAGAGTCTCCCGTACAGCTTTCCACACCATTAAACACTTTTTACAAGTTCTAAAGCCAGTGCTTTTTGAACTTATCAAATAGTGTGTATAAAATGTTTTATGGTAAGAATCAGGACTTATGTTCTTTATCGTGTGGTTCTCAGGCGACTATCGGACTGAAACACTGAGAAGTTGAAGTTCTATAATCCTGTCACTGGAAAAAGCAATGTAGCAATGACATTGACGTCTGATAACCCCCGACCAACAGCCACTGGAAGATTCCATCAGCAGCAAGCACACCCCAATTTCAGGGACACTAAACTACAGGAAAAACTGAACATCTCTGAATTGATGGCATACAGATCATGTCACAAACAATTATGTATGAATAGAGGCTTCAGTGCTTCCTACCCTTTTAATAGATAATACTTGCATTGACAGGTTTCAAAATAAACTCAAGACTCTAAAGACAGTATTCCAAAGAGTGCAGGATGTCAGCTTTCTTCCTGATTGTACATGAATAGCTAATGTTTATCAAACACTTCAATAAACAAGGCAGGCAATGATAATGATCTAAATCACTGATCTCTATTGTCTCATGGATGCTCAGGATAATGCTTAGGTACCATGAGTTCCTCCACTTCGCAGACAGGCAAACAAAATTCACTTGTCCAAGGTGCCATGTAAGAGAATGAATTGAAACCAGAAGCCAGGTTTGAGGACTACAGACCCTGAATGTTCCAGAACGAGTTGACGGAAACTTATATTCATGTTTCTTGGTATTTTACATTTTAAAAACATTCTAAGATGACCATCTATTTTAGCTTCTCTTCTCATATAATTTATTTTTTCTTACTATAATTAGATGACTTTCTAAATTTATTGGTAATAATCATGAGTAAAATAAAAATCTGGAAAAAAGTGCTTAGTTTTCAACCCATGTGTAATTAGTAGCTTTCCTGAAATAAGTCCAGAAGACTTTGTCTGTCTTTGTCCTTTTGGTAGCTGTCAGTGTGTATGGAATGAAAGATTCAGGTAACCATGTGACCCTTTTCTCTCTTCTTTCAGGTGAAGTGCCAGGATAGTTTTCTTATCATATTTTGCCAAGTCAGCTGATCTGAACCCAATCTAAGGTGTTAAGATTATATATGTATAAATATATAATCTTAAGATTATATATGTTATATTATATATGCTATATATAATGTTAAGATTATATATATGTGTGTATATATATCTTGAGAGAAAATTTCAAGTTAATTTTCCCTCATGCAAATTTCAGGCTTGCTCAACCATTATCCCAAACAAGTACAAGGCTCTTGTCTTTTCTCCATTGCCTGCTTCACTAATTAATTACATCTCAGGAACACAGCATGTCCCAGACTCGCTCTGTAGAGCATTTTCCTGGAAAAACAAACAAACAAACAAACAAACCTATAGACTTTACCCCCAACATCTTAAAAATAAAACTGGTTAATTACAAAAAAAGAGTGAAGGAGCCCTTAAAATTATGTACTCTGTTGTTTTTCCCTTTGCAAGGAGACAAATCTTCATCAAAACCACAGTAAGCAGCGAAAACGGAAGGTGTGGTTAAACCAAGCTCAGGGTCTCCCTCCTGTCACCTTAGTCCTCAACTCATCTCCAGCTAGGTCCAGCTTAGAACCTCGATCAGTGATTAGAGCTGGAGGAGTTTATGGCACCAGAATCCGTAAGTGCCCAAGACAGGAAGAATTATGTAGTCCCTATGTTATAAATTCTATAGTTCAGGCATTATATACTATAAACTTCTGTATATTTCAGGACTACGTCCATTATTTCTAAACATAATAATGATTTAAAATAAAGGGTTATCACAAGAGTGTGAGATAGCATGACATTTGGACTCATGGCCAGAGGTAAAATATTTAAATATTTTAAATAATTATTATCTTTTCCGAAAGAGAGGATTTATCTATTTCTGATACTAAGCATTATTCACTATTCATACTTTAGAGGATAGATGTATTTCTACATGCAAAAGGCAGGTAAACTAAATTTGTATTTTACAATATTTTATTTATTAGTAAATATTCAACTATTAACTAGTATGTGGAAGGCCCCAGACTTGGGTCCCTGAACACACACAAAATAAGGGTTTTTTTTTTTTTTTTTCCCTCCAGGGCTTTACTGTATAATGATTTCTAAATAATAGCTTTATGCTGGTGAAAATGAGTAGAAAATATTATTGTATTCATCTGAAGATATCTGCGGAGGGCCTGCTATCTTCCAGACTTGCCTTAGACTCTCAATTTTTAAAAAATGCTGATCTCATGGAGATTATATTCCTGTGCATGACTGATGGACAATGGTACACAAATATGAAAATATGAAAACCTGTAAGTCAGATGAGAATAGTGCAAACGAGTGAAACACAGGAATAGGAAACGCTTGGAAAGAGTAATGTTACATTTTTTATGCCAATAAAAATGGTAGGATGGGTTGAATAGGTTGAGGAGCTTGGAAAGACTCTTTAGAGCATTGTAGGTGTAGTAGGTTTTTATCTTAATTGGCATAAAAATATAGAATACATAAAATAGTCATGAATATACTTTTAAAATCTAGAAATGTATTTTTTTTAATCCCTGGAGAAACTGGGGACCAAACATTTAGAAATAATTAAATGTAGAGCTTGAAATTTACCAAGGCTGTATGAAGAAACAGCCTTGTATCTTATATAAGATATTGAGAGAAAACCTGTTTAATCTGAATCTAAAAAACAAAAAACAAAAATTAAAGGATGAAGAAGTTCAGGGTACTGTAGTTCATTTTTACTAGGAAGTGAATGCTAAATGGCATTAAGGAAAAACAGAATTCAGTTGCGGGATGTTCACAGCTAACACTTTATTCAGTTAATGAAAGTTATATTCAGGCCATTTTCACTTCTGTAGCTGTTAAGTCCCTCACATACAACCAATTTATAATGCTAAACGTTATTATTTTAATTTTAGATAATTAAAATTATTGTGAGGCTAAGATAGGCTGAAATTGAACTTGTCCTTTCAAAAGTTCACACTAGGGTTCGGATTTTGACCACTTTCTGCTACTGTTTTAGCATTAACCCTAAGCCATCACTTATACCCTCTGTGTTGGAAGATCATTCAATTGCACCACTATTGATTAAGAACCAACATCCTGTGAGAGCTGTTACATTTCAAAAGGATTGAGTTAATTATATAATTAAAGTTGATTTTTGAATATGCCATTATATAAACATTGTTGATGGTCCTGCACTTTAAAAGAAGAAAATTTATTGAATATTTTAAAAGTATATAATCAGAAAGATTTTTATTAGCAAAGGAAAATAGGAGGCTAGGTGACTGATTACCTGAAGAGTGAATATGGCAGTTAAAGGGTTGCTAAAATGTAGCGAATGCTTGTTTCCCTTCAATAAACTAATTTTATGTTGAACTAAAGCATCACTACAAGTACAAGCTAGCCTCTCTCTGGTGAAGACCCAGGGTAAAGGACCTGGAGAACATCGCAGGGCCCTGGGGACCTATTAAAAAATGGCATAGACGAAAAGTTTAGAGAAACATAATTTTGAGGAATCTACCTTAATTAAAGGAAGTTTCCAAAATAATGCAAACCTTTGCTTCCTGTGTCTGCAATTAAAACTAAAAACACGTACCATAAAAGAAGTTACAATATTAATGGTTGATTCCTTAACTGTTATTCTCAGTTGTCCTTCCATTCAAAAATGCTCCATGACATCAGTTTGCTTTAATAAGGTTGTATTTACTATATTTGCTTTGAATCCAAGAATACCATACTAGACACTAGACCGTTATACAAAATTGCGAATAATTCCCTATACAAGAAGCTATTTAATGAGTACAATGTATATTATTTGGGTAATGGATACCTTAAAAGCCCTGACTTGACCCATATAGAAAGTATGCATGTAACAAAATTGCACTTGTATCCAATAAATTTATGTAAATTTACAAATATTTATATACATATTTAATGTTAATCATATGCAAATGTTATAGAACATCAACATTTAGTTTTAATACAGTTCTAAGAAGTTATTTCATTTTCATTTACTTCTGCAGACTACTTGGATACTAAACCGACTAGATGTTAAGAAATTCATGTTAAAGTGATATTTGTGCTTTTGAATAATTTTATTTTGAAGAATGTGTTTGTAATAAACATGTAACCTACAACTTAAAGTATAATAAAAAAATTATTTTTGGAAATACTGGTATAATTCTTTAATTAGACTTAAAACAAATGAGCAAATTTTATATCATATGTACATATATACACTCACAAATATATATACACACAATACATATATATATATAAAATATATAATAGAACAATGACTAAAAGTGTTGCTTAGCAGATCTGATGATGATAAATTTGCCATTTAAAAAGCAGAATTAAAGAACTGTAGGAAATAAATCTTGGGCTGTTAATCCTCTCTTTCTTACCTATGATAATATAAGGAGGGAAGAAGGTGATAAAATACAGCAAACATTAAAAGACCTTGCCAAAAGAGATTGTGCTTTTCTTTAAAAAAAAAAAAGAAAGGCTGTAAGAAATTTATAAGAGAAATATACTTTTGCCAGGTAATGTAAGTAATCAGAATAAAATAAGACATTGTAAATATTTAAATTTAAAACCGTCAGATAAGATACAGTTTTTCTTCACCCCCCATTACCTCCAGAGAATGCACTTTTTAAATAATTACTTCCAAGAGGGGATATTACTTGACATATTTTAAGTGTCCGAAATGATTGTAGATAACCAGTAGTCTCAACATGAGAGAGGTGATTTGCAGGGTTCCTATAGTCTTTCAGAAAGCCACTAGTAATTGGTTCTTTCATTCAATAGACACTCACTCAATGGCCATCATGTGGCAGACACCTGGTAAGTGCTGAGTATATTGCAATGAAAAATCAGTTTCCAGCTTCTCATAAAACTTAAACTCTACATTCAGAAATATGCCCCATATTGGCTAATATCTTTATATCCTATCACATATCATACACTATCTTTTTCTTTCTATTTCCTTTTTTTTTTTTTTTTTTTTTTTGAGACAGAGTCTCATTCTGTTGCCAGACTGGAGTGCAGTGGCGATCTTGGCTCACTGCAACCTCCGCCTCCCGGGTTCAAGCGAATCTCTTGCCTCAGCCTCCCGAGTAGCTGGGATTACAGGCGCGTGCCCCCACGCCCAGCTAATGTTTGAATTTTTAGTAGAGACGGGGTTTCACCTTGTTGGCCAGGATGGTCTGTATTTCCTGACCTTGTGGTCAACCCGCCTTGACCTCCCCAAGTGCTGGGATTACAGGCACGAGCCACCGTGCCCGGTCCATACACTATCTTTCAAGTTATAAATACTATTTGTTGATAATAGGTATTAGAATTTGTGTCCTTAGTAGAACTCATAAATCTACAAGTTTATATAAAGAGGCCACGCAGAGTGAGAAGAAGAACTTCTGATACATGTCGGAAGGTCTGGGTTTAGGTTTTCATTTGCCCACTTGCTGGTTAGGTAACATCAGCTGAGTGCTTTTGACTGCATAGTTACCTTTGATAAGAACAACGACAAAAGAGAAAATGTCCTTTTTGCTAATCTCACAGAAGGCATGTAAAGTTCAGTTTGGTTCATGTATAAAGTGGTTTGTAAACACAGAGCTTTCTGTATCTAACATATTCCCCTACACGTGGGCACAGATGGGAAAATATGAAGGGACCTCAAAAAGTTTGTGGAAAAATAATATTAAAAGGTAAAAATAAAATATATAAACTTTATTTCTCAATATATGCTCTATCAACCTCAAGACACTTTTGTAAGTGATGATGGCAGCCATTCAGTCCATCCCTAAAGAACTGAGTGTCCTGGGAATTTAACTACATCAATACAGTCTTTTTAACATTATTAACTGAAGGAAATGTCCTTCACAGACTTTTTAGATTAGGAAACAAAAAGAAGTCAGAAGGAGCCAAATCAGGACCGTAAGGTGGATGCCTAATGAGTTCCCATTGAAACTCTTGCAAAATTGCCCTTGTTTGATGAGAGGAATGAGTAGGAACATTGTTGTGATGGAGAAGAACTCCCTGGGGCAGCTCTCCAGGGTGGTGGTCTGCTAAAGTTTTGGCTAGTTTGTCAAAACAATCTCATTATAAGCCAACCTCATCATTCTTTGGCCCTCCAGAAAATCAACAAGCAAAATGCATTGAGCACTGCAAAATACTGGTGTCATGACCTTTGTTCTCAATTGTTCTGCTTTTGCTTAGACTGGATCACTTTCCAGCACTTGGTAGCCAATGCTTTGATTGTGTTTTGTCTCCAGGATAGTACTGGGAAAGTCATGTTTTATCTCCTGTAACAATTCTTCAGAGACCAGGACAGTCCAGGATCTTGATGCCACTTGTGTAAGATTTCTATTGAAAGCTCTGCACTTGTTTGCAGCTGATCTGGGTGCAATGGTTTTGGAATTGACCAAGTGGAAAGTTTGCTCAATTATCTTTTAGTCAAGACTGTATAAACTGAACCAATCATGATGTCTGTGGCATTAGCCATTTTCTGCTAACCTTCAGGCCTCTTCAATTAGGGCATGGACCAGATTATTACTATTTCTTGCAAATTGATGTGGATAGCCTGTTGTTGTGGGTTTCATCTTCACCATCATCTCCTCCCTGCTTAAAGCTAGTTATCTAATTGTAAACTGTTGATTTTGTCAGGGGGGTTCATTGTTCCATAAACTTTTCATAAAGCATCAGTGATTTCACCATTCTTCTGCCCAAGCTTCACCATAAATTTGATGTTTGTTCTTGCTTCAATTTTATCAGAATTCGTGTTGCTTTGATAGGGGCTCTTTTCAAACTAATGTCTCATCCTTCTTAGTGCCTCAAACTAGATCCTGTTCAGATACGTTATAACAAGTTAATATGAGTTTATTTTGGTACAAAAATTTTTGAAATCCATAATTTTTTCATTAGAATTTTCCACAAACTTAATGAATACCCCTTGTATAGTCCATCATGTTCATTATGTAGAAGCTATCTTGCTAATAAAAAGCAGTTTATGGACTTAAGGTCAATTGCCAGGTGGAACTTGAGTGGTATACAAAGCTTTGAATAGATGCAATGAAGGCCCAAAAGAAAAAAAGTGTGTTAGGTGATAGTCTGGGAAAATAGGTAAGATATATCCTTGGAATGGTTTTCCTTGGCTCATTAGCTAATAACTGTAAAAATAATAACAATAATAGTGATTCATAGTGATAATATGTTAAGGGGTTACACTATTCAGGCACTAGTTGAAAAGCTTTATATATTTGATCACTTTCATCCCATAATGAAAGTGGTTTTATCACACACACTGTGCAGACAAAACAACAGTCTGTGAAAATGTAAGCTACTTGACCACAATAGTGTACTTGCATGTGGGAAGTCAGATTAGGAGACTGTCTTTAAAGTCAGCTTTCCACCTCTCTCTCACCCCTATACCATAAAGCACCATAAGTGGATTCTCTCCTATGTTGTTGTGTTTTTGCCTGACATAAAGGTCAAAACTAATAGCCGATTAATGTTCAAAAGCATTCATCTCTACTAAACTGGTCTGTATGTGCCATGTTTTTAACACTCTTTTCTTCTTATTAAATCATTTAGCTTTTTACTGACTACCCTAATGCAATCCCAACTGAGTCCAAGTAGAGTTAGCACCATCAGCCCCTCCACAAGCCAGGCAGTGAAGTCCCAGAATCCCAGTGACCCTGTATTCTCCAGGACTGGCAAGCAGGACCAGCAGTTCAATTGTTGGCCTCTATGCTGATTCATGTTAACTGAAAAGACAGATTTTTTTTTTTCTGGAAAATGTGGCTTCCCTTGATGCATAAAATTGTGACCAGAAGCTCAGCCCTCTGTATGTCAAACAGACACAAAATCCAAGAAAATCAGGAATGGCAGTTTTCTGTTTCGGGAAAATACATACGAGGAAGTAGGTATAAAAATTATTTTACATGGACAATTTTTGAGTAATTTAAAAGGAATTTTAATAAGGACATTGTGATTTTTTTTCTAGAAACTAAAAGCTTCTCACAAACATATAGTAGGGCATGAATATTGTGGGCTTGTAAATGAGAATAATGTCTATCAACAGAGGCACCATCTATTTCAGATAAGTATTTTCTACTCTCATCAAATAGAAAAGAAAACAAAACAAAAATAATTATTTTTACTTGGCCACAGCCTGGTACTGAACAAATGTATTAAAACAAGCAAAAATAAGCCTCTTACTGCCACCAAAAATCTTCAAATAATTTATTAATTTTTAATTCATTGTCTCATTTATACATTAGGCAAGAAGCTGTTTTTTTTTTGTTTTTTTTTTTTTTTTTGAGTTCTCTGTGCTGAACCCATGTTGGTTTTCAACTTCCTTACCATCTCTACCACCTCCATATTCAAAGCTTCTGTAAAAGGAAAAAAAAAATACATCCTTCTCAGCAGCTTTGTTGACGGTGTGGCACCTTCTGGACATTATCATATGAAGAGAGTTCTACTAGAGGCAGTGGGAAGAGTTTTTCATTTTATTTTATTTTATTTATTTATTTATTTATTTTAAGGACAGAGCCTCACTCTCTTGCTCAGGCTGGAGTGCGGTGGAGCAATCTCGGCTCACCACAACCTCCACCCTCCTGGGTTCAAGCGATTCTCCTGCCTCAGCTTCCTATGTAGCTGGGCCTACAGGCACGCACCACCCTGCCCGGCTAATCTTCATATTTTTTAGTAGAGACGGGGTTTCACTATGTTGGCCAGGCTGGTCTCGAACTCCTAACCTTGTGATCTGCCTGCCTCAGCCTCCCAATACTTTTCTAAAGAAAGGAGAAGCCCCAGCTGCCACTTTTCCCTCTTCCTTTTGCCTCCTCCTGCCTAGATCCCGAACGTGGTATCTAGGAAGCGTCCATGAAAGAATGAAGAAAGCAGTGATGAGAGAACCAGGGGACCACAAAGCCTCATCAAAACCCTTGAACTGCCACTCTGTTGTCTTAGAAAAGTCAATCACTGCTGGTTAGGCTGCTATTTGAATTTTCTAATAAACCAATTAGATGGACATAAACCAATTCAAATTTGAGAGAATAAGCTAGTTTTGATGAGAATCAGATTTAAAGCTGTTTTATTCTAAATGTGAAGGACTTTGCAGGCCAGGCCAACGATTTTACATTTTATTAATGGGTAACATGTTCAATATAGAATATATAGAAAATATTGATTTCATATTTCAAACTGGTGTCTTAGACACATTCCATTTGATTATCACAATGAGCTCATGTTGTAAATAGAGAAATTATTACCATCTAAGTGCGACAGAAGGTGAATGTAAGTTCCAAAAGTTAAGTGACTTGCTGGAAGTCACCCAGCTAGTACAAAGTCCCATCCTGACTCAATCGTAAGTTTTACTCTTTCAGTGTCAGGACTGGGCCACGTGCTAGCTCATCGTGATAATCAACTGGGATGCGTCTAAAATTAGTTTAAAATGTCAACTCCTCTTTAACATTTCCTCATTATATTCAGATCAGATTCCTCTCATTGCTACTCACGCTAAAATAGTGCACCTATCAGCAAGGAAACATCTGCAATTTGAAGATGACACACCTCTCTAC
Source organism: Macaca nemestrina (assembly GCF_043159975.1). Lineage (NCBI taxonomy): Eukaryota > Metazoa > Chordata > Mammalia > Primates > Cercopithecidae > Macaca > Macaca nemestrina. Next base: position 149,846,460 of record NC_092132.1, on the reverse strand, counting down.
AAGGAGAGCCAATGAAATCACTTGGTAAAAGAAAACAGCAAAAAATATATACACATTATAATATTAGTAACTTCATCCTAAGTCATACCTTAGTGCAGATTATCATTCAGAAAACCATTGAACTTGTGTCTTGAGACCCTATTTCACCTTACTTTAATCATTTCACAAAATATACTCTTAATCTATCAAAACATATATTAACGTTTAATGACGATACGATGGACAAGTATTCTTTTATCAGGCTGTGGTATTTGTTAAACTAATTTCTGGATGATAACGCTAATGCCTGTTCTTACAGGATCCACCACAAATACATAATTCCCCATGTTAGGGCCCCTTTTCAACACAGGCACATATTTGTTTTAGGGCATAGAATAGCACAATAGGTTCCACGCCTCCTGGATAAAATTTCAAAAATAATATTGCAGATATGTGCATTGGTATTTATTTTGAAAAACAGTTTTTAACCCAATTATATCAAGTAATTTTATAAACACATTCCCCAACATGGAAGGATGAAGAGCCAGGAAACTTTGAGGCTTAGCTAAATCGGCCATTTCCAATGCCTGGGAACTGAGCTGTACCAGCCTCCCACTGGGGGAGAGTCAGGCAGGCACAAAGCCTGGCAGCAAGAGAAGTGAGACCCGAACTGGAATCGAAGGGGCTTGCAGGGATCAGAGCAAGAGATTAGCAGAGGGTTCCATCAGCTTAAGCCAAAGGGATAATCGACTAGAAGTAAGGTAAGCCACGGGGCAGCTGGAATCACTGTAAAATTAATGTGCTTTTACAGGCACTGCTGTCCCTGAGGACAGAACCGTGTCACAGAACACTTCCCAGTACTGGTGTTCTCTCTGGAACAAGAGGAAAGAATGCAAAAGCAAGAGTGAAAAATTAACCTTTCAATACAGAATCCACTTAAGATCCTTTTAGTTGAAGGACTCAGAAAGACGTACCATCCTCAACCAAGAGAGAGTAAGTGCTTGCTGAAAATGCATCCTCCTGCAACGATGGAATGATCTCTTGCATGTACACATGCCACACCAGCTGTAGACCCTATTGAGCTGTATTTTAAATTTTGCTTCACAAAAATAATTTGGGATTTCAAAACTGGAAAAACAGCTTCTCATACTGTAATTTGCCAGTCATGTATGGATCCCCTTCCAGTTTTTCCTTGTGTGTATACGCACGTGTTTTCAAACATCAGAATGTTTTCCATTCTAGAACCTTTATTTAATAAATGGTATTGCAGAATAACTTTCATACTGATACACAGTGTGCCCAGACATTACCTTAATGGTTGGGTAATATTATATTCGGTGCATTTGCTGTAATTATCTTAAGTATGCACATTACTGGACATTTCGATTGCTTACCAATCTTTGTGATTGTGAGAAATGTTATAATGAGTCTTCTTTTGCTATTGAAATAGTTGGTACTATATAGTCTGTGTAAATTTTTAGAAGAAAGAGGACTGGTTTAAAATACCCTAAAGTTGTCTCAAATAAAATGCTAGTGTGCTCTTCAGAAGAGCTCCTCCAACATGCCAGGACACTAACAACACGTGGTGGCACAAGTTGTAGAGCGACCCTCCCTAAACAGACCCTCAATAATAGATAACAGCCCAGCTCGATCCTTTCATCACCACCATTTGTACTGCCTTAGATCCTTTATGTGATTAGTCACTAAGCCTCACTCTGATAAACCAGGATTTAAAGAACTATAGAATAGAACAACAACAGCCGGGCGCGGTGGCTCACGCCTGCAATCCCAGCACTTTGGGAGGCTGAGGCGGGAGGATCATGAGGTCAGGAGATTGAGACCATCCTGGCTGACATGGTGAAACCCCGTCTCTACTAAAAATACAAAAAATTAGCCAGGCATGGTGGTGGGTGCCTGTAGTCCCAGCTACTCGGGAGGCTGAGGCAGGAGAATGGCGTGAACTCCGGGGGCAGAGCTTGCAGTGAGCCGAGATCACACCACTCACTCCAGCCTGGGAGACAGAGCGAGACTCCGCCTCAAAAAAACAAAAACAAAAACAAAAACAAAAACAAAAGAACAACAACAACAACAACAATATAGCATCATTGTGAAAGTTCAGGCCATAAAAAATATTTTGTCACCTCCACATTGTGAATGCCTCAGCAGGGTGTGAGCGCTCATCTCTGGAAACAGTGATATCCATTGCTCATCTTGAAGACAAAATGTTCATCTTTATGCAAAAACCACCCCCTGCCCAAAGTGTATTAAGCATCCTGATGCTTTCCTTTTTGGCCTCTTCAATCTCATTCATACATCTGGATGTATCCATTATTGATCACATGTAGGTGGTAGTACACTTAACATGCTCTCCTCTCCCAAAACTTCTTCATAGAGTGAGCAGCACCTCTAAATAAGTCCCTGACCACTGCAGGGTAGTGTTCTGGTGCGAGTCCGCAGATCAGCCATTCTTCCTTCCATTCTCCATCACACCAATCAACCCCATAACATCTCCACATTTAAAAAAAATCCAATAGTTTTTCACTCTCTTTTTGCAAAATCTGCAGTAATGCTTTCCTGACTCTAAAAATTTACTTCAAACTCCTCAGTCTGGGATTCAGTATCTGTCAATTCTACCCCCAAGCATCTCTCAGATATACTGTCTCTTCCCCTCTGTCATTGCCCTGGTTCAGTCCCTCCCTCTTTCTCACCGGCAACCACGTCCACTGTGGGATTTGTGGTATCCTCATCACAACCCTGCTCCCACTATGCTATTGCCAATGTCAATTGTTTTATCTCTACAAGGCTGGCTGCCTCCCTGTCTCTGCGCCGAGTTCCCATGTCTAGTTCTAATCTTCAGCACAGGTTCCGTTTACTCCCATATCAACCCCCTTCTATGGCTCATTATTTTTACAATACAGCTCATTTCTGAGTCTAACATATGCTAGTCATGCACAGAGGGCTGTTGATAGCTCTCATATATATTAATCCTCTTGGACAGGAGTCACACATGTCCACATTGGGCTGAAAATGAGTCACAGCAATGGGAGAGGTGGTGGAGCACAGCTTGGCCTCCTGTACTCCTTTCGCCACCACAATTCTCATATCACACCAAGTTGAGATGCCGTCATGAACTTCTGATAGTGCATGTTACATTCTCCAAGAGTGTTAATAGGAAATAAAACTTCACTACCCTGTTATGCAACCATACCTGGTCTGTTCAAGTAAGCATGTTTTAAAACGTTGCCTCTGCTTATCTGTGTTTACAGGGTCCAGCCCCTGTACCCAACCAACTTGTGAAATAAGTAAGCTTATCACATTTTGCATCTCAAGGACTATGGGAAACAGGTTAAAATATAAACTTGTGGGTCACTTTGGAAATGAACAGCACAATGCTCTTGACCATGAGTGGGAATGAATGCCTACATGGGCAGCCAGAGAGTTTAGCCAGGGTGGAATAAGGTCCAGTCAGTGTATCTGCCTACACTGCAGTCTGAAAGATGATAATATGAAGATTTAACTGTGGTGAAACTCAAGAGAAAGCTTCATTGAGGAAGAAATGTTCAGTCGGGAGGAGGCAGCAGAGAGGCAAGTTTTTAGCAAGAGGGCCCCTGGATGCAAGGGTCTTGGGTGTAAGAGAGGAGAGACACACCTGAAGAAATCACAGAGGCTCAGGGAGGCTGGGAAGTAAACAGTGACTGTGGCATGGCACAAAGCAACCCGAGATAGATCTGACTTCCAGCCTCAGTTATGCACTTTGGTCTTTACGCTCTGAACAGTGGCAGAAGTGGAGAGTGTGGCAAAGCAGGAAGATGTATTTTGTTTATAGAAATCAGCATTTCTTCCAATGCTCTTTAGTATCTCTGGGAGTTAGGAGGTGAAGTCATTTCAGACTGTGTGGGATGTGTGCGGTATGCAGTCGTGGGTAGTTTTTGGGGGGTGTGTGTGTATGTCTTGTGTATAGTTGGTGGTGTATTTGAAGTCTGAAGTGTCTGTGTGGGGTGGTGTATCTGGTGTGTATGGTTTGTGGTGCGTGTGTAGTGTGTGTGTTCTGTGTACAGTCTGTGGTGTATTCGTGCATGTGTGTGTTATGTGGAAAGTCCGATGATAGTAGAAAAGGTTAAAAAAAAATCTGATGTTCAGCGAGGGCCAGTGTGAAACATGGAAAAAGGCCATTTCAGCACTTCAAAGACCCTCCTGTGGGCTGTCCCTTTGATGTACCTTCCTGTGCTCTCACAGCAAATGCTCCTTAGAGTGATGCAGACAATTTGCTAAGCCCGCTTTAGAAAGCTAAGAATCCTTATTCCAAAGACAGTTCATAACAGGCTTTACACGAATATCTGGGTGCTTTTGGAGTTTAATTGCATTTGTATGATTTAGAGTAATTTATCTAAGATGTGTAAGACTGGCTGTTTGAATGTGATCACTACAGATTATTTACAAAACTAATTCACAAATGAGTTGTTATGTTATTGTTTCCTTCATTTATAAAGCAATGATACTCCACATCAAAGGCATGGTATGACTGTATTATAGCTATAAAGATATGGTTTAAAGCACTCAGAAAATATCAAAGGTCCATTTATTTCTTTTTCAAAGAATGCCATATATACCCTGTAACCTTCTGACATAATATTGAACTAATTCCTAAAACTAGATGAGTAAATGCAAAACAGCACATGACTACTGATGTCATTATTCACACCTATATTACTTTTTATTTTTTTTTTTATGTTAGGTTATTTTTGTAATAACTTGTTCTTTTCTATCTGGTTTAATCAGTGTCAGGGTGTACTTTGCACACACAGGTCATTTCAACTCCTTTCTGAAGATCTGTGGAGATTCTGAAGGTTATTTTCAGTTCCCAGGGTCAATTTGATATTCTGGTTAAGTGCAACACCCATAATTTTAATTAATTCACACAAACTAATTATTCAGCTTCTTCAGACAAAATATAATCGCATTGTCTATCATGTTATTTTATAAAGGGAGGTGAGAAGATTTTCTTTAGAAAAAGGCTAATCTTTTGTTTTGTAGTCCTTTAGAGAAGACACTCAAATGGTTTGGAAATTTGAAAGAAAGTAAATACAAAATTTTAATAATTTTAATATTGTGAATGATGAGAAAAATAATTTTAATATGGTGAAAGATGAGAAAAATAAATATTAAATGCATTTTCTCTCATCAAATTTCTAAACTAAAATATATATCCTCTAACACAGACAAGTAGAAATCATAGGCTCACATCAACCAGCCAAACTCTCAGTTAGTATGAAATTCCCTAACAGCTCTCCCACTTTAGCACAACTCTCCTGGGAAGGGGCATACCTCTACTGAAATTAGACCGTATTTGTGCATATCGCCTTGCACATTTTTTTTAGGCGTTACTCTAGGGATTGTCACATACACAATACACACAAAATAACCTATCACAGCCTACTGATACATTTTACTAGGTCAATGAAGCATAGAAACCCCACCTCCATATAGGTCCCTTCGCTCTTACTTCCTTTTAAATATCACTGTCTGAGTATTTTCTCTGCAGACATTGAGTGTCACTTCGGAGGGTCTTACATGTGCTTCAACTGTGAAATGGGATTCAAGTAGCTCATTAGAAGCATGATAGTCGATTATATTTACCCCTATTTTTACACAGTGTTTTATTTTCACACCAGACTGAGGAGTCTGGAAAACGCGCTAAAAGGTTTGAGAAGCCTTAGAAGGCAGAGGGTAATGGAAAGATGACGTATCATGAATGCTGAGATCTGCAATGATCACCTCTCAGAGGTTCACTCATCTCCCATTCATCCCTGCTCCCAGTAACTGCTTCATGTTTATTACACCCAGATAGCACATCAGACCACAAAGAAACAACGCTAATCTCTTTTCCATCTAGTGGAGGATTCAGAATTAGCAATTCACTTATCACATGCAAAAGTATGAAGTTAGAACTGTCATCATTGCTGGTTAGAGCTGAAATTCTTGTGGGTGGGTGTGGAAGGCAAAAGGGCCTCCACACTGGAATGAATGGGTGTCTTGGTCAAAGCATTCATACACAGTATTACTCACAAACAGCCTATATGATGCCCAGTCATTCAAACATTTTGGTATTCGAATAAGAAAGATAAATTGTGTGCAGAAGTAGGAAGGATGAATGGCATGCGTTATCTTTTATCTAGTGTTTATTTGAAACTTTTTCTTCTTCCACATTAAATAAACCACCTTTGTTTGGACCCAATAAAATCTCAATACTTGTATCACATTTACATTTTTGAAAGTTTTCATAGCTCTCGATAATGTTAAATCAACATGGTATGTTTGGAAAAATGACTCAGAAACATTTGACCAAGACTATAAAATTTAGTGGTGGCAAAACAAAGATGTAACAGACATAGAAACTGCAAGACATGCGAGCACTGTATACCACAGAGAGAGTAGCTAAAGCACGGAGAGGGAGGCTCCATCCACCTACTGCCTTGCCAAAGGAAGAAATTCACATTAGATTTCACCTTTGCTTATTTCAGCAGGAAGACTATCTCAAAAGAAACGCATAAGGCTGGGCGTGGTGGCTCACACCTGTAATCCCAGCACCTTGGGAGGCCTAGGCGGGCGGATCACGACGTTAGGAGATCGAGACCATCCTGGCTAACACGGTGAAACCCCGTCTCTACTAAAAATACAAAAAAATTAGCCAGGCATGGTGGCAGGCACTTGTGGTCCCAGCTACTAGGGAGGCTGAGGCAGGAGAATGGTGTGAACCTGGAAGGCGGAGCTTGCAGTGAGCCAAGATCGTGCCACTGCACTCCAACCTGGGTGACAGCGAGAATCCATCCCAAAAAAAAGAAAGAAAGAAAGAAAAAAGAACAAAAGAAACACATTATTCTCAAAGGAAGACTTACATGTGGCCAACAAGCATATGAAAAAAAAGCTCAATATCAGTAATCATTAGAGAAATGCAAACCAAACCCATAGCGAGATACTATCTCATACCAGTCAGAATGGCTATTAAAAAGCACAAAAATAATAGCAAGTAGCAAGGATGTGGAGAAAAGGGAACACTTATACACTGTTGGTGGGAGTATAAATTAGTTCATATTGTCAAAAGCAGTGTGACAGTTCTTCAAAGAGCTAAAGCAGAATGACGTTCAACCCAGCAATCCCATGACTGGCTATAAGCCCAGAGGAATGTAAATCATTCCACCATAAAGACACATGCACATGAATGTTCATTATAGCACCATTCACAATAGCAAAGACATGGAATCAACCTCAATATCCATCAATGACAGATTAAAGAAAATGTGCCACATGTACACCATGGAATACTATACAGTCATGAAAAGGAATGAGATCACGTCCTTTGCAGCAACATGGATGGAGCTGGAGGCCGTTATTCTTAGCAAACTAATGCAGGAACAGAAAACCAAATACTACATGTTTCACTTATAAGTGGAATCTAAGACTGGACATGGTGGCTTACGGCTGTAAACCCAGCACTTCGGAAGGCCAAGGTGGGTGGATCACCTGAGGTCAGGAGTTTGAGACCAGCCTGACCAAGATGGTGAAACCCTGTCTCTACTAAAAATATAAAAATTAGCCAGGTGTGGTTGTGGGTGCCCATAGTCCCAGCTACTTGGGAGGCTGAGACAGGAGAATTGCTTGAACCTGGGAGGCAGAGGCTGCAGTGAGTCAAGATTGTGCCACTGCACTCCAACCTGGGCAACAGAGCAAGTCTCAGTCTCAAAAGAAAAAAAAAAAAAAAAGTGGAATCTAAATTATGAGAATTCATGGACACATAGAGGGTAATAACACACACTAGGGCCTAGTGGGGGGTGGAGAGTAGGAAGGGGAGGAGCAGAAAAGATCACTATTAGGTACTGGGTGTAATATCTAGGTGATAAAATAATATATACAACATATCCCATGACACTTACTTGTGTAAAAAACATTCACATGTACCCCCCAACCTAAAAGTTAGAAAACAAAATAAAAAGTATTCAGCATAGAAAAAAGAATGCAATGCCATGAAAATATTATAGTATATTAAAATCATTGTCATTTCTAGCTAGTAATATGTAGAATGTGTGTCAATTTCCAGGAGTTAAAAAAGTTATCAACATCCCCCTTTTAAAAATCAAAATATATTATTTTACACACGCTTCCTATGTGTATCTAGTCAGAAGATACAGTGAACATAAACACTATCGACATGCATGTGTAGAATGCATAGATAGGATTGCAATATGATTAGATACCCTAACTTATTAGCAAAGTTTAGCATTGATGGACACTCATATAGCCATTTGAACACACAAGATCATACATACTTTTTAAAGCAATTTAAACTCCAAAATAAGCTAATTACATTTAACTGAAAAAATACATATAGAACTCTGTTTCCAGTTTTATTATCAATGTTACTTACTGAAAATGCTAAAATTCAAAGGGCTCACAGTTGTTCTATTTACGAGGAACAGATATATTAAAACAAAGTTGTTGGCCAGGCACAGTGGCTCACTCCTGTAATCCCAACACTTTGGGAGGCCGAGGTGGGTGGATCACCTGAGGTCAGGAGTTTGAGACCAGCCTGGCCAACCTGGTGAAACCCAGTCTCTACTAAACAAAAAATGAGCCGGGTGTGGTGGCAGATGCCTGTAATCCCATCTACTTGGGAGGCTGAGGCAGGAGAACTGCCTGAACCAGGGTGGCGGAGGTTGCAGTGAGCTGAGATCATGCCAGGCAAGGCAACAAGAGTGAAACTCCATCTCAAAAAAAATTTTTAAAAAATACGTTTTCATGACACGTGGTAAAAACAGTAACACTGATTGGCATAAATAATTTGGAAGCCCAGAGGAAGAGCCCATAATTTGACCTGCAAGGTAAATTTTGTGGGGAAATGGAGATGGGGAGGTAGAATTTAGAGAATGAGTCAGGTAAATTTCTATAGAAGAAACTACAAATGAATCTAGTCCCATGATAGCCATAGAGCTAACATAGAAACACCTCATTCTTATGGTCCCTGAGACAGTGGCCGAGCTGGAACTGGCCTTTAATTTCTAATCTACTAAATGTACATTTTTAAAACCTAGGGAATAATAACAGAAAAAGCTTAACAACCCTGAAAAAACCTAGTTGGCTAAATTTTCAATCACTTTCCTCTAGGGCCCCGGGAAGAGAACTGCGAAGAATCCAGTTAACAGATAGCTGACGCCTCAAAGAGGGAGGAATCCACACGTGGGGAGCAGACGTCATCACTGTCACTGCGCATGACACATGCTCTGCTTCTGAGAAGTGCGTTTAGTGTGAAGATGCCCCGATAGGACCCCTGTGACATTTAATTCTCCTCTGAAAATGTTAGCAATGCAGGAACTCAAAGAGCTCCCAAAGTCTTACATGTAAAAATGAAAAACAAAACAAAACCCATGCATAGGTCACACCAGGAAGTACATGTTACGGGAGGGAGAGAAGAATGTTGGCAATTAACTTTCGATGTGGACTGTGTGCTTTAAACATGCAGATGCCATTTAAATATCAACACACTTAATCCTTCTGAAAAGGAAGGAGTTGAGAAGTAAATTCACTTTAGAGAGGGAAACCAGGAGAGCTCTGAAAGTTTCAGACACTTACTCTAAGGTCATATGGCTTTAAAAAAGCAGAACTAGGCCGGGCGCAGTGGCTCACGCCTATAATCCCAAAACTTTGGGAGGCCAAGGCAGGTGGATCACAAGGTCAGGAGTTCGAGACCAGCCTGACCAACATGGTGAAACTCCTTCTGTACTAAAAATACAAACATTAGCCAGGCGTAATGGTGCACACCTGTAATCCCAACTACTTGGGAGGCTGAGGCAGGAGAATCACTTGGAGGCGGAGGTTGCAGTGAGCCGAGATCACGCCACTGCACTCCAGCCTGGGCAAAAGACGTGAGACTCCATCTCAAATAAATAGACAGCCAGCCAGCCAGCCAGCCAGCCAGATAAACAGATAGAGAGCAGAACTAAAATACCTAGTAGTTGCATCTCAGCCATAGCCAAAGGGCTTTTTCTACTCTGACAAGCTGTGGGACTTGTTTATATTTCTAGGGGGAAGGGAGAAATTAAAATATATACATATCCTTTCACTTAGAAACCCACCTTTCGACCAGGCGCGGTGGCTCATGCCTGTAATCCCAGCACTTTGGGAGGCCGAGACGGGCGGATCACGAGCTCAGAAGATGGAGACCATCCTGGCTAACACGGTGAAACCCCGTCTCTACTAAAAATACAAAAAATTAGCCGGGCGTGATGGCGGCGCCTGTAGTCCCAGCTACTCGGGAGGCTGAGGCAGGAGAATGGCGGGAACCCGGGGGGCGGAGCTTGCAGTGAGCCAAGATGGCGCCACTCACTCCGGCCTGGGCAGCAGAGCGAGACTCCGTCTCAAAAAAAAAAAAAAAAAAGAAACCCACCTTTCTTTGGGTGGATAATACTTCCCACACATGAATATCACATACAATAAGACATAATATAATATATGTGTAAGTGCCAAACTGTTTGATAGTTTGTAATTGCTGCGGTAATGGGACTACTTGAAATGGGTCTTGAAGGGTGATTCCTAATTGAACTTCAAAAAGAAGGAAGGACCAACTGTCCCTGGCTCCTCCCCTAACCAGGCTAGAGAGATCAGCACCAGCAAATGCACGTGGCAACAGGGAGAATGGATTCGTAGAGAGATACTGAGGGAATTTTTGGTCGAAGATCAGAATAGACTTCCTTTTCCTTTTCACCACCCAAATTAATAAATACATTTCATTTATTAGTGAATGAAAGATTCATAACTTCCTATAATCAAAATGTATCATCAGCAGAGGTTTTCAAAACATTTTAAATTCTACTTGAGGTAAAATTAAGTACTAATTAGACTTTCTTCCACTAATTTGTCAACTCTTCAATGTCTTCCCCCTGGACCATTAGAAAATGCTAGCTGGGGCCTGGCAGCTCCCACCTATAATCCCAGTACTTAGCGAGGTCCAGGTGGGAGGATTTCCCGAAGCCAGGAGTTCAAGACCAGCCTGGGCAAAAATGTAAGACCTCATCTCTACAGAAATGTTTTAAAATTAGCTGGCAATGGTGGTGTGTACCTGTAGTCCCACCTACTCAAGGGAGTGAGGGTGGAGGATTGCTTGATTCCAGGAGTTTCAGGCTTCCGTGAGCCATGATTGCACCACTGCATTCCAGCCTGGATGACAGAGCAAAATTCTCTCAACAAAACAAAACTCCAAAATGAATTCAGACTCTTATTCTCTTCAGCAGGTCCAACATACAGCAAGGAAAAAAAGAACCTAGTTTGCTAATAATAAGCTCATTGACACAGCCTATTCCCAGTTACCCTCTCCTGATGTGATCTCTCCACATCGAGTAGGAAGAGGAGGGAAATAAGAATTGACAATGAAAGTGTCCAGTTAGGCCAGGTGCAGTGGCTCACGCCTGTAATCCCAATACTTTGGGAGGCCAAGGTGGGCGGATCATGAGGTCAGGAGATCGAGACCATCCTGGCTAACACAGTGAAACCCCATCTCTACTAAAAATACAAAAAAAACAAAAAAATTAGCCAGGCAGGGGGGCGGGCACCTGTAGTCCCAGTTACTCGGGAGGCTGAGGCAGGAGAACGGTGTGAACCCGGGAGGTGGAGGTTGCAGTGAGCCGATATTGTGCCACTGCACTCCAGCCTGGGTGACAGAGCCAGACTCCATCTCAAAAAACAAAAACAAAAACAAAAACAAAAAGTTTCCAGTTAAACTTGCTTTCTTCCTGTGTCCTAGGGATGGGGTATTCAACACTGATACCACAATGTATCCGACATACAGAGATTGCCAACACATCCAAGACCTAAAGGCTAAACAGCGCCTCGTTCTTTGGTTCGCTCATTATTTTTAAGATTTCATTCATGGTAATAGTTAACTCTCAACATAATGCAACATGGAATACAACAGCACAAACTCTTAGTTACAATAGACAAAGTGCACTGGATTACAGAAAAAGAAAATACAGTCACTAGGCCAACAGCCAGTGCCTCTGCCTGCCATAGGAGATTTCCTACATGTTTCTGTCAGGGCCAGAGTTCAGAGGCAAACTAACAGAAATAAATGTTCTATTTCAGGAAGTAGTAAGAAATGTTTTAAAATACAAGCCAATTTCCATTGCATCAGTTCCTTGAATACCTTTCTAAGAGGTCTGGACTTTGCTAATACTTTGGGATTTCCCCTGAAATACTAAAGTTGATTCTGAACTCCAGACCACAATCACTTTTACTTAGACTACTGGTTGTATTACATTTGCACACACACAAAAAAGAAAGAAATGTAATAGTACAATTTGTGAGTTAAGTGTTAGGTCAAAATGCCTTTAAAATTTTTATGTGTTCTTATATACACACATACATCCTGTTTTCTCATTTATACATCTGACCCATGTCTTCTAATGATTTATCCTCAGGAAAGATCCAGCATTTATCAATAAAGACCACAGGAAAAGGGCATAGGAGTTCATAAGAGGAGGGAGCTGGGATAAGCTGGGTGTTAGAAAAGGGTTCCTTTGGAGTGAAGAGCATAACTGGGCTCCTAAAAACAGACGTTATACCACGGGAAAGGCGGGGTTGACATTCTCCACGGTGGGAGGAATTCACTTCCCCACATGGCTAGTAATACTGACAGTCCTGGCCTGAGAAAAAGAGGTTCCTCTTCTCACCGTGACTGCGTTGGCTTTCCACTGGCTCTGACTATTGGAATGGGCATCTTGAAGGAAGAGGACAGAGCTTCTTACACCATCACAAGACTGCCACTCATTCTTTGCTCTCATCCACACCTGCCAGAGACAGAGGAGACTTTCTGCCCAACTTCCACACCTGCCAGAGGCAGATGGCACTTTCTTTCTTTTTTTTTTTTTAATTATACTTTAAGTTCTAGGGTACATGTGCATAACGTGCAGGTTTGTCACATATGTATACTTGTACCATGTAGAGCCCAGCTCTGGCTTGAAGACCAGAATGCGGTAGGGTTTATGAAAACAAAGACAGTATGCGAGGAGACCCTTTTACCCTGAGGTCCACAGCGTCTTCCAGCTGCTGATGCTGCTCTGTGAGCTCCAGGCAGCAGGACCAGCCTGCCTCATTCACTCAAGTCCCCACGCAAGTGGTGAGTGACCCATGTTCAGGACATATTTGTAACATAAACGAGTGAATGAAAAAAATATTCCAACGCCTGACTCAAGAAAAAAGAATAAAAAGTGGACCAATAAATTAGAAAATTAGGTTTCTAGAAATCAACTAAAAAATCATACAGTGCTTAAGGAGAACCAATCTTCTACCCAGAACTTTGCCAGATATTCTGAATAGATAAAGTAATCTTGGTTTCCAAAGATAAAGTGGTTCTATTATAGAATCAAGGTTTACATCAGCATAAATATGATGATCGTTATAAAATAGCCACTGAAGTCATATTTGTAGGTATAGATTGAGCTGTGCAAAAAAGGAACTGAATCAAAGCAACTAGTTGGTTATTTCATGTCAAAACATATTTTACATAAAATAATTCAGACTTTCTTCTTTATTCTTCAGAAGTGTTTTCAAAAATTTGTTTCATATTATATTCTCAGTTTAAGAATTTTCAGAAAAATTTTAAAAACAGGTTTTATAAAGCTAAAGATGTACTCAAATGTACAAAATGAAATATAACCTTCTCTTAACTCCTAATTAAACAATGGGAAATTTTGTGAAAGTCATCTTTTATTCTTTTTTCTTTCCTTTAAATATTCAGGCATTGTTGAAATTTGAAAATATCCCATTGAGAAATATATGAATCCTTAAGTAGAAAATGAAATGGCTTATTAAAAGCCAAACACTCATTATTGTTAGCCCTCAACCATTCAAAAACCTTAAACCATCCAAACAATCCTTCTAAATTATGTAGATTACTTAGACTTCAAGAGAGCACATATTCTAAAATTTTATGATTTTTGAATGGTCTTCCATTTGTATTGATTTTTCATCCTTGAGTCTGAAATTATTGTGGTCTGTAAGATATCTCGAGGAATGCTGCAGAGAAAATAATCTGCATATTTTTACTCCAAGCAGTTTCTTAGATTATGGTCTTATATTCTGGGCTGCCACAGACCTCTGTTAATTCTTGGACTTACCAAGACAATTTCCTCATATATTAGGTTGATGTGAAAGTAATTGTGGTTTTTGCCGTCACTTTCAATGCTGAAAACCTCAACGACTTTTGCACCAACCTATACAAATAGAACCATTACCCATAATAGATTTCTGGTAAAGTAATTATATATAATCGATCACTTTCCGCTAATATTCCATCGAGTCCTAACCTAAGTTGGTGTAGACATCAGAGACACCTGTGACAGAAGGTGAGTGAGAATGGGGTGTACTGACTGTGTCAAGATGCAGGACTCAACTGCAAACTAAGGGGGCTTCCTTTATGTGTTTCAAAACAATGGGATTTTCAGAATGACAGGTAAATAGGAAAATAGTCCGAAGCCCCTAAAACGCTTTTCAGATCAAGAAGTAAATCTGTATTGTGCTTCCCTCAAAGTCAGCACTCAGCAAATGCAAAATAACTGGTAGCAGTTTCTATTAGTGATGTTTGGTGGTTATACTCCAAATCTTGGGGCAGGGTAATCATCAAAGGAATAGAAAAGCCTGGTACTGAATGAAAATATGTCACATGTCAGATTCACACAAAAACTCAATAGTAAACACAACAGACTCTTACTGAGCAAGTCAATATGTTGTTGGGGCAAAAGACTACACTTGTAAATTGCACTGAAAACATACAAGCCCTGTGGAATTGATCAGCAACTAGGGTTTATCAGAAGCAGGAGGTTTCCAACTGGCCAAGCACAGCATCATCATCTAATGTTGAGTCGTAACCCCCAAATCCCTTGTAAAGTTTGACAGTTTATAAAGCAGATCAATGGGTTATATTTTATGTATACAACAATTGGATAACGTAGGCAGGGAATTTTTTTTTTCTTTTTTACGTATAGTAAAAATGATTTTAAAAGTAAGCTGAAAGGGCTGGTGTGATTTGTGTAAATTTCCTGCTTGCTAATATGTGGTGCAGTGAAATTCCACTCCCACCTCTGTGTTCTAAGCTACTGCTCTTTCATTCCGCCTTGCTGTAAAACTCAAATGATTACAAAAGTGGTAAGTAGATCTCTGTTGTCATATAATGTAACAGATGTCTATATGCTGCCCATATAAGGCGTGTACGTGCGCAATCACTATGCCTGCTGAGATAAGTGACTTTTCCTGCCTGTTTCTTCATTTTCCAGAGACAGATTTAAAGTGTCCAAGTTAAGTGTCAGTACTCGAGAGAGGGGGGAGAGAGAGAAACAGAGAGAGAGACAGAGACAGACTATTTACTGACAAGCAGAAAGTTTAGATCAATAATTCTTTATAGACTTTGAGGTGAGGTAACATAAAAGAGAAGTGATAGCTCAGCTGAGCACATGTCTGTATCATTCAGGTTAGTTCTACACTGCCCCAGAAGTTTTCTTTTATATAGTAAAGTGCCTGATACATTGTAGGCATTCAGTAATTACTTGTTTAATGTATTTTTTGACCAAGTTAAACCAATTTTGGCAGGATGAAAATATGTTCTGTCAGATGTGTTGGAAAGGAGAACAAAATGTCAAGAATGATGTAATATGTTGCTGTTCCAAATTTAATGTATTTGATATTTTATAATCGTTATTGGATAAATATTTGGAAATACAATTAGAATCCAGACTAATTCTATGATCAATATATAAAATTGTGTGTTAGTTTTTTCTCACATAAGTAGGTGACTTAGTTTTGCCTGTCTCTAAAGCTGTACCCATTCCAAAATTTTGTGCAACTACATTGTTATTATTTATGAAATAATATAAACATTCTAATATGGTTACTATCCTTTTATGGGTTTACATGTCAATGATAATTATTACAACTATTAGAACTTTGTCAGTGTAGAAGGAAATGATGCTTGATAACATTTTTCCTAAATTAAAAAGTTTACTTTCTAATCTTTGCAGACAAAATCTAAAATCTTCACCATTAGGTCATCCATCCCTCCTCTCTTTTTATATGCACACATTTGCACACTCTCATACACATCTCTATTTGTGCATTTTAGTTTGCGTGTGTGTGAGAAAGAGTCATATTTTGAAAATTACATGGAGATAACCGGTCTTTAGCAAGTAATGAAACAAAACTTGCATTCAGGACCTGCTTAACTGGAGAGAAAACTTGAGTAAGTACTGATTAATAGAGTTACGTAACAAGAGCTTTTAAAACGAAAAGAGTAAAAACATCTTGATTGAAATGTTTACCCTTATTGAATTAGTAATTAAAAGTGACACACCTTCTAAATTTAAGACGTCACTGATTCTGTTTTTGATATCACTGATTTCTAATTCAAAGGCTTAATTTTATTTTAAAATCTCAAAAAAAAAAAAAGCCATTCTCTGTACTGCTTGTACAGATCAACCAAAAGATATCACACATTGGCATCGTATTTACAAGGAAGTTAATTTTAAACTATTTGAAAAGCTAACATCCTCCCATAAATCATAACGCAATTTACAAGATAGATAACATCAGAGATCTGTTCTAAATGGATGTACATTCTGAAACTAGTCAGAAGCACGTTTTTAATTTTACTCTTTATTAAAAACAAAACAAAACCCCAACAATAATGACAATGTATTATCTACATATTAAACAGCTTGAAGCCTCAAGTCTAACAAAGCAGCTTGAAGGTACTAACTCCTTGTTTGACCGAATAAACATCTTTTACTTGATTAGTGGTCCTGACACACACATGCACATTATAACCAAGGGAGGAAGATTTTAAAAGCAGATTAAATCCAAATTGGGAAGATACCTGAAAATTTAAACTGTTAGTAAATTTCCCCCAGTAATTCCAATTACAGACTTGGATGAAAAGTGACACTAAATCCTGACAGTCATTTTTCCATTTTGCTTTCCTTCTATTTCTCTTAGTAATGTCCTCTCCTTGCTTTTAAACTATAGTTTCTTCTAAATGAATTAAAAGGTCTTCGCATATTATGATTTTCCTCCTTTCCTTTTGCTAAATGTTTCTTTGAAATACCGAGCCTCTGGTTTCCATAATCTATATGTAAGCCCTAACCGATATACCTACACTTCTTTCCAAAATCAAAATAATAGCTGCTACTACTTCAGGCTTTGCTGGGATAGCAGGGCCTAGATTTACTCTCATAGCTGCAACTAAACAAACAAACAAAGCCACAGAAATAAAGGAAGCAGTAATTGTTGGGTGTTGGATAACAGGAAATACACAGCAGTGAGATTCCTGAGAGTAGAAAACAAATGGGTGAATTACTTCCCCAGTTCACTGCCTGGAAAGAGAGGCCAGGGAACAGAGAAGAGAAGGAATCCAAACAGAATCTGAGAGTTCCTGGATTAGAGGAAAAGGAAGTGAGACTTGGGGAAGGCCAAAGGCTACCAGAATCGCAGGGCAAAACACCAGAGAGAGGAGAGAGCTTCACAAAAGATGTGTGAGGACCCCTGGGGTCTTCAGCTGACAGCTCACCTGTATATTATGCAGATAACAGAAGTACCCAAGGCTGAGCTCAGAGGACGGAAGAGTCATCGTCAGAGCTCGCACAAGGCCAATGTTTGGATGCTTACAGGCAGAGTGAAAAAATATCATAAAATAGGAGCACTGGGGTAAGTACTCAAAGTACTGTCTCAACAATGAAAAAAAAAGAATTGTAAACAAAAGACTTCTTTGGTTCTACCCAACAAACATTACACTTTCAAAAAAATCCAACCCTTTCAAGTAATTTAACTGTATAACAGAACAAAGCACAAAGGTTTAAATATTTAGAGAAATGAAAAAATATCCAGCACTTAACAAGGTAAAATGTGTGATATCTGGCATCTAAGCAAAAATTACCAGGCATGAAAAGAAACAGGAAAATAAGACCCATAACAAGGAGGAAAATAAAACTAATACAATAGTCTTCACCTTATAATAACTTCAGGCTATTTGTTTTCCTTCCACAAGTCATCATACAAATAAACCTTTTTTATTACTGTACTTTAAGTGGTGGGATACATGTGTAGAATGTGCAGGTTTGTTACATAGGTATACACGTGCCATAGTGGTTTTCTGCACCTATCGACCCATGATCTACATTAGATGTTTCTCCTAATGCTATGCCTCCCCTAGTCCCGCACCCTCCGACAGGCCCCAGTGTGTGATGTTCTCCTCCCTGTGTCCATGCGTTCTCTTTGTTCAACTCCCACTTATGAGTAAGAACATGTGGTGTTTGGTTTTCTGTTCTTGTGTTACTTTGCTGAGAATGATGGTTTCCAGCTTCATCCATGTCCCTGCAAAGGACATGAACTCATCCTTTTTTATGGCCGCATAGTATTCCATGGTGTATATGTGCCACATTTTCTTTATCCAGTCTAACACTGATGGGCATTTGGATTGGTGATTCCTCAAGGATCTAGAACTAGAAATACCATTTGACCCAGCAATCCCATTACTATAACCCAAAGGATTATAAATCATTCTATATAAGACACATGCACACCTATGTTTGTTTTGTTTTTCACTTAAAGTATCTTCTCCTTTGTATCCTCTCCTCCCCAAGGCAAGGCCCTAGCCACTCTGCTAGGTCCAGTTTCAGCATCGCCTCCTTATATTGGTTTCCCTGTAAATTATTTATTCCCCATACACATTCATATTTTCACATTTTGTTTTACACGCAGATCTCTTATGAAGACTTTTCATACCCATATTGAGTTTTTGCCTGCTTACTCGAGTCTAAAACAATCAAAGGCAGGAAGAGTGTCAAACCGATTTTTTTCTCCTGTCACCTCGCACAGTGATCAAAGTGTTCAACATGTGTGACCAGTGCGTGAACACGTGAGCGAGGCGGGCCTCCATCCGGTCCCTCGGGCCCACTCATCATCCTCGGTGTGTTGGTATGTTCAGAGCTGACCAAGTCTCTTCCCTAGTGTTTCCTCCTGAAATGGCCATATGCTTTCTCTCCTCTCCCACCCTGGCAGTTAAAGCCTAAGAACTGTGCAATCAGAAGAGGTTTTTCATCCCAAACTTGCTGCTTCCACGTATTGACTGTGTTGACCTTGGGAATCTTACCTTCTGTCTCTCTCACAATTCCTCATTGACGCAACGTAGACAAATATACCCACAGCAGAGGGATGTGTTAAGGATTAAAGGGGTGAGTGTCTGGTATATAACGGATATAACAGAGAATAAATGATGTGATTATCTGGTATATAACAGGCACCAAATATGTTTTCCTCCCCTTTCTGTTCTTCCTCTGCATAGTTTAATAGTAGTGAAGATAAAAGAGCCGTTCAACATTCCTAAGATAGTGATAGGAATCAACGTCTTTGTTGATAAAAGTTCCCAAATGATTACTATACAAATAAGAGTATTTTCAAAAAAAAGGATGCTTTAAAAATTTACAATTTTTAAGACAATTTACAAACTATTGAATATCATTTTTTGGTAGTGTAGTTACACTACTTCATGTGTATTTCATTCAGAAGTAATGAATATATAATATTTGATCACTGTGATTTATTAGACTTTTGCCTTTTATTACAGTATATTATTATTACTACATTTTTTTCACATTATCACTATGAAACTACCATGGTAATAGACATTTTTAATTATCTTCAACAAGAAATGCAAAAAAGTTATTCTATTAATTTAGTTCATAGTTTAAACGACTAATTCACAGGTAGTTTTCATCATAGACTGAAATGAACTCTTTAATTACATAAATACTTAATATAAAATATTGGATTATTTTATCCTATTCCTTTACATTTGAAATAACATTGCTGAAAGTTTTGTATTTTAACAGAATTTCCTTTCACTATATGGTTCCATACAGATAATGCACTTATAATTTTATTTTAAAACACGCAGTATTTAAAATAGTTTAAACATAAGTGAGACCTAAATTCAATTACATGTTATATACATATTTGAACTGAGTATTTTTTTTTTTTTGCAACAAGCTGATCACTGAAGAGAGTTTAAAGTGGAATTAGAATTCCCCCAGTTGCCAAAAGCATCTCATCTATGAGCAAGGTGACTGCATATGGCAGCATATTCCATCATAACAGTAAGAAAAAACATAGCTCCTGGGGATTAAAAGAGGGAAGGTTGCATGCAGTTGTGGGTTCAGGGAAGGCTGTATAAAAATATAACATTTGAGGTAGGCCCTGAAGAGAATAAGCAATATTTGGATTAATGCAAATTTCAACATAAGAGAAACATTGTAGAAGCAGAAAAATGCTGGACATATTTGAGGAATATCTAAGAATAATCACTGTCTACAGAATGTTGCTTATTTTCAAAGAGATGGTGACAAGGTTGAAAATGCAGTAGGGACCGGCCATGGGGCTCATGCCTGTAATTCCAGCACTTTGGAAGGTCGAGGTGGGTGGATCCCTTGAGTTCAGGAGTTCAAGACCAGCCTAGCCCACATGGTGAAACCCCATCTCTCCTAAAAACAGAAAAAAATAGCCAGGCTTTTGTAGCCCCAACTACTCAGGAGGCTGAGGCAGGAGAATCGCTTGAATCCTGGAGGTGGAGGTTGCAGTGAGCCAAGATCGCGCCACTGCACTCCAGCCTGGGTGACAGAGCAAGACTCCGTCTCAAAAAAACTAAAATAAAAACTAAACTAAACTAAACTAAAATAAAATGCAGTAGGAACCTGAGAATGGAAAGATTTTGACCAGCCTACAAATAGAGAGTTAAGTAACGAAGGAATGGAAAAATCATAGGAGTTTAGTGAGACATTAGATGGTCATTTCAAAGTTGTTTCCTCATTTGTACAACGACAAGGTTGGGTTATACAATTCTAATTTCCAGTTCTATGGCCACCCATGTGATTGTAAGAGAAGCCAGGCATCATGTATAACCAATTTTGCTTAAAAGGAAGTTCTGTAGCAGGTTCAACAGACTTATTTCACACAATCATAATCTATATAGTACTTAAGACCCTAAAATTTATGAAAAGTGAGAAAAAAAAATGCATTCTTTCCTGTACAGTATGGCCTTCCTAATTTCACAGCCGTGGTCCATGTCTTCTTCACAGCTCACCCCATTTGGTTCAAAGTAACCATTCGCACCAAACCATAAACAATGGGACTAGGACTTTCTCTAAAGCCTATTATCTGAAATGTTACCTGGCATAAGGATCCTGTCTAGTGGGGCTGTTCTGTATTGGGCCATATATCTGCTTTCTAAGGTGTTTGAATGGCTGATACCCAAAGTCAATAGTGCAACAGAAACCAGAAGACATCAGGAGAAAGAAAATAAGGAGCAGTGGACTCTACAAACAAGAATGATAAAGAAAATGCATAAAGTAGAAGGAAGCCGAGAGTGTATGATGTGGATATTTTGCACTGGTTCACTCACATTTCCCCTTCCTCCCCGGCCAGACCTTCCTATCTTGACTTACTGAACCATATAGGATGGGGAGCTCCAAATAACCTCCTCCAGGTGCCTTGTACTCAGAGTTTAGCTTAAGGCAACTTCTATGAAAAAACTGCACATTTTGAGTCTTGGAGTCCTGAGCCTGGAGAAGGCAGGTGTTCCAGTGACAGACATTCAGACTACCGGGCTGTCAGTGCAGCCTCCTGCCTCAAGGACTTCACTGTGATCCGGGGAATGATAGGCACAGCCACACCCTTAGCAGCCCAGTTCCTCTGTGTGGTTCAAGTTTACCGGAGACCAAGCTTAGATTTTACACCTTTTACCTTCCCAATGACATCGTCTAAAATTCTCCTGCCTTAACTGCTGCTGTGCAATTATGAATGCTGACAAAACAGTGGAAATAGTATTAAAAATATGGAACAACGTCAACTGTGTCATGAGAATGTGTGATGCATCTGCAGGGATTTCCCTGCCCCAGGAATGTGTGACTTCCAAGACCTTTTCCTCTTCCTCCTCACTGACTGCGTATTCCATTAACTAAACAGCGACCTAGCAAGAAACCAATACTTGGAAGGTTCTGTTGTAGCAGCCATTCCACGGATGGGACACCAGAGGCGGGGCAGGAGCAAGGAGGGGTTCCTTATTCTGGCAGGAAAGCTCGAAGCCCAGCCTTTGTTAATGAACACAGTAAACCAAGCTTCTTTTCTGAAATCTTCTTGGAAGCACATGAAGTGCACACAGAGAGGGCTCTTCTCCACCCCTAGGAGCTGGATCCTGGTGGCCAATACCAGGGAATAATTTCAAAGGACTGACAAATCTACCAGGAACAAGACAGGTCAGTGGCCACTTGTGACCTCCCCCATAGAAGAAAACAGAAACACTGCTCTTGGAAGACCCAGCTCAAAGGATCTAACAGCAATCCAATCTACCCGTTTTCCGTAAGGTGTTGCTATATCTGGAAAAAACGGTTCTGGCTTGTTTTGTTTTAGCCCCATAAACAAACATGTGTTTACCCAGGGCCTGCTTCCCATATCTTGGTAGAGAGCATAAGCATGACAAAGAGGAGGAGGGATTCCCACCCCAGCACACCCCAGGGTCCTGGATCCTCAAGGCACTAAGCCCTGAGTTGATTCTAGGTGTGGGGCCTCTTCACGGGAAGGACATCATTGCATCACTATTGACGCATCATTGCATCACTGGTATGATCACTCATTGAATGCTGCCCTATGGCTCCTCAGAAGGGTTTGCAGTTATGCACCCAGTGGAGCCAGGAGGGAAAAATTAGACATCACTAACCCATGTGATGACATTGCACATTGTATGCAATTATGAATGCTGACAAGACACAGAGGAAAGAGGAGAAAAATAAATATAACAAAGGAAACAGTCAAGAGAACAGGTGATACATCTCCAGGGATTCCCCTGAACCAGGAATGTGTGACTTTTGAGACCTTCTTCTGTTCTTCCCCACTAACCACATATTCCATTAACTAAACGGCAACCTAGCAAGAAACCAATAGTTGGGGGTGGGGGCTTCTGTTTTCCAGGAAGTCTTAGATAATCCCAAGACACAGACCTCCAAATTCCACCGTGATCTGTCTTAGAAGGAACTCTGTGGAAGCCAGGTAATATATGGTATTTACTTCATGTAAGAACAGTCTATTTTCAAGTGGTGCCTGTGGTTAAAGTTTGTCTTCTGATTTTTGCATACTCACTTTGCATGAATATCCATGGCAACTGAAAGCATGCCTACCTTGTTAGCTTTTCCTGTGGGGAAAGAATTATTATAGTAGGCAGGGCAACATGAAAGCATCTGAAGATTTTTCCCAAACTACCCAAACTACAAAACAACCACCATGCCCATCTCTAGGGCCAGAAATCTAGATGCAGGATAAACTTCAATTATTATAGATGGAATCCAACACTGAGAAGACTTGAATGTTATTCCTATTGCACTCCCCTCCACTTCCAGTTAGGCTGGCCCATTTAAAATGCCGACGAACCAGAGAACAAATGTAGATTAACCAAAGCTTATTCTACCTGATGGCTGCAATCGAGAGTGCCGTTCTGTATATGCAGACAGTCAGAATATGATAGAGTAGATTTACATGCTGGATGGGGCAACTTTTTCTGTTCATGGTCATATTAGTCCATAGTAGCACAATTTCCTTCACCTGGGGTAGGAACTCAGTAAAGTTGTTGGCTCATTATTTTTAAAGCAATATTTGTTGACCTAACACGGGATTCTCAAACTCTAGCATTCATCAGCATCACCAGAAGGGAATGTTAAATCAGAGCTCAGGGCCCTACCCTCAGACTTTCTGAAATATTCGGTTTAGAGTTGGGCCAAAGAATTTGACTAACAAGTTCCTCGGTGATGACAATGCTGCTGGTCTGGCGACACTGCTTTGAAAACCATTGGCCTAAGATGACAAAAGACTGCAGATCATCTTCATGTATGGTGGGAGACTCAGACATAGCAAGGATAGTGGAGAAGTCCTTTGAAAATACAGGGCTTGCGATTTCAGACACAGGGCAATCCGAGGACGATCACCAATGTGGCTTGGGGCACTCAGATTTTCAGCGTAGACAAAAAGAGGTGACAGTCAATTAGGCAGCTACTGAGCAAGAGGTAAAGGATGCATATATGCTTGACATAAGGAAGTATCAAGAAGAGATAGGAAAAAAGGTCCATAAATGAGAGGCAATGCATAACGAGTCATCAGAGGTGGGAATAAAGGAAAGTGAACGTTAGAAGCAATTCTAAACTTCTTTGTCTCTCCTATGGAGAAAACAGTAAGAAATCTCAGAACCTACAGAATAAGAGGATCTAGCCAACCTTTGCTCAAAGACTGAAGGAAAAGGTCTGGACTCAAGAAGACGAAACATTCAGTTTGGGTAGTATCAAAAGGGGACTTGACGGAACAGTGATGCCCGTCTTCAGAAGAAGGTGAGGTACGCAGAAACTGAATTCAGCACAGAAATCACCAACAAAACGTTGTCTTTGAGAATCTTCTGAACGAAAGGTTACAGTTGAAGCTTCAGGAAAGATTTAACTTGGACTATTTTACATAGACCATGCATAGAAGGAAAATGAAGTTAGAAGCCATAATCTCAAGGAATGTCTACTTTTGAAGTGCAGGTGAATAAAACGGGTCAGTGAAGGAACCTGAGAAGGAAAATGAAAGAACTGGGAGAACCAGACCACAGAAGGTCAGTGGTATAGATTCCAACTCAGAAGATTTCAAGTAGGAGATGAGATTATAGCATATTCGTATAAAGGAGAGAAGAATCCAGCTGCAGTATCTGTTATCACTGACAAGGTCTACTAGACAACAAATGTTTGATACATCATTGTATACATAATGTGGAAATAACACATGATCTATCTTTTAAAATGATATAGCTTAGTGTTCATTGGTGTTTAATACAAATGTCCATTTTGTAGTCAATTGTTCTTTAAGTATCTCTTTTTTTTTTTTTTTTTTTTTTTTTTTTACATTTTTGCTTTCCTCCTTTTCAAGAGCAATTTTAAGAGAGAATCAGAATAGGCAGAGTTAAAAGAAAGGTTAATGACAATGGGAAGACTCTGCTGACATATTTTCTCATGCAAATTGCAGAACATTAGCACAATCAATCCGATTGTTTGCAGCCTCCAGGTTGCTGCCTGTAGGTAACGGGTGATGAGCCATTCTCTGTGCTGCCTGCATTCCTTGCAGTGTGATATGTCAGGCTGTTCCAACTCCAGTGTTAGCTTTCCTGTGGGGCGCTCATCACTGTCACTCACACAACAAAGATGTTGCCAAGTCAGAAAGGGGAAAAAGCCCCCAAACAACAACACACAACAGAAAGCTGCACAATGTTTCTAGAATGCATTTGTTTAGACATAGATATTAAAAGTATAAAATGAATAACAGACCTACTGTCCCAAAAAATTGTTACACACGTTTTAATCATAAAACCAAATGTAATTTGTCTTGCTAAAATGTCTCCTGTAAGTATAAAGTAAGGTACATTTTTGTTTGAAAAATGAAACTTTTTGTAAAACAAAAACAAAAAAACTTTAAAACCTTTCCTTTTTTCTCCATGTCCCTAATTTTCCTTGCTCTACACATAATTGGTACATTTTTCACTGTGATCTAGAAGTTGAATAAAATTCTTATTTTAAGGCCGGGCGCGGTGGCTCAAGCCTGTAATCCCAGCACTTTGGGAGGCCGAGACGGGCGGATCACGAGGTCAGGAGATCGAGACCATCCTGGCTAACACGGTGAAACCCCATCTCTACTAAAAATACAAAAAACTAGCTGGGCGAGGTGGCGGGCGCCTGTAGTCCCAGCTACTCAGGAGGCTGAGGCAGGAGAATGGCGCAAACCCGGGAGGCGGAGCTTGCAGTGAGCTGAAATCCGGCCACTGCACTCCAGCCCGGGCTACAGAGCAAGACTCCGTCTCCAAAAAAAAAAAAAAAAAAAAAATTCTTGTTTTAACATTTACCAGTAAACTTTATTCACTTGGGAAATAATAAGAGGTACTTAGCATCAGTTATTGGTGATCCACCAAGTACTAAGCACCACACTCCATAAGTTACATGATATATAACAAAAACTATGTGAATTAGAACTCACTATTTCCATTTATGAATGAAGAAATACTCAAAGATGGCAAATGCCTCATTAGAGGTCACATTATAAGACAGTAAATAAGCTTGTATTTGACCCAAATTCTATGTACCTGATTACACTGCACTCACTACAGATTTTTTTTGAGAGGAATTATCTTCTTAACTGTGAATTACCGCATCCCTACAACTCAATTAAGTCAACTGTGAGGTCTAAGACTTCTTTCTTAGTGCACATAAGCTATGGAGGCATGATTTCTTTTTATTACTTCTAGTTTCTACTTTGGAGTAATTTTAATTTCTTTACTTATATAAAGTTCTGTTGTCACAGATAAGGTTGATAAGTTGATGGAAGACTTACAAAATGAAAAATGTTGTTCCTGCTTTTTTGGTAATTAAAACATCTCATTTACCCTATAAATATATGCACTTATGTACCCACAAAAATTTAACAAATACAAAGAAAAAAAATAAGAATAATGAAGTCATTTTGTTTTGAAATATTTACCATGCTTACTTACCAAGAATAACATTACCTTTTCTCTTTGAAAGGCATATCTACATGTTCAACTTACTAAAAAGTGCTTTATTAGCTATACTAAGGCTATTTCTTTATTATTATTGTTTTACCTAAAGGGTTACATAGTTTAAATTAGCAATCTGACAAAGCATTCTCTTTAAAATAAACTTTAAAAAATAACACTGTGGCTTTAGAAATTTAAGCAATTGTTGCTAGAATAATTATAACTGAAACTCATAAAATGTCCTTACTACATTCATTTGTCTATATTGGTAGTATTTGTTTCCATTTGCTATTTTTGAAATGGATTTTCAAGTTTAGCAGAGTATCACTCTTTTGTGATATTTATTTTTGTGTTTATTATTCCTCTTGGGCTTCCAACATCAATCTTCCTTTATAAGTCAAGCCCTGGAGAATAATCACATAATAAACAAAAATGGCACAACAAATAAATCCAAGCCTTGTGTTGAGTCTACAGACTGTATAGCTTCCAAATATGTATTATCTGTCTTGAATGCATGGTCCTCATCAAGCCCATAATGGTGAATAACAAGTATAGAGATGTTTCAAATACAAATTGTTTGGACCTCATTAGTGTTGACATATGCACAGAATACAAACAAATACATATTAACTAAAATGTTTCAACAAAAAAATACTCATTTATTTTTTGAGATGGAGTCTCGCTATCTCACCGAGGCTGGAGTGCAGTGACGCATTCTCAGCTCACTGCAACCTCTGTCTCCTGGGTACAAGTGATTCTCCTGCCTCAGCCTCTCGGGTAGCTGGGACTACAGGCACATGTCACCATGCCTGGCTAATTTTTGTATTTTCAGTACAGATGCTGTTTCACCATGTTGACCAGGCTGGGTCTCAAACTCCTGACCTTAAGTGATTCACTATCCTCAGCCTCCTGAATTGCTGGGATTCCAGGTGTGAGCCACCACATGCTGCCAAAAAATACTTATTTTTCTTTAGTTACCTCTTATATGTATGCTAAAACTTCAGTGATATAGTTTGGATCTGTATCTCCACCCAAATATCATGTTGAGATGTGATCCCCAATGTTGCAGATGAAGCCTGTAGGGAGGTATCTGGACTATGGGGGCAGATCCCTCAAGAATGGCTTGGGCCATCCCCTTGGTGATGAGTGAGCCTTTGCTCCAAGTTCTCATGAGATCTGGTCAACTAAAAATGTGAGGCACCACCCTGCTTACACACACACACACACACACACACACAATTTCTCTCTTGTTCCTGCTCTGGCCATGTGAGGTGCCTCCTCCCCTTTTGCCTTCTGCCATGATTGGAAGCTTCCTGAGGTCTCACCAGAAGACAAGAAAATGCCAGCACCATGCTTCCTGTACAGCCTGCAGAACTGTTAGCCAATTAAACCTCTTTTCTTCATAAATTATGCAGTCTCACATATTTCTTTACAGCAATGCAAGAGCAATCTAATATAGTCAGCATTTGACTACATTTAAAACTCCACAATGAGTAGTGTCCAAACAAATATACAACAGGAGGTAGTAGCATGCAGTCATGCAAACCACAATTTCTCCATTAACACCCATCAGATCCACCCGTCAGATCCACCCATCAGATCCAGTAGGACTCTATCTGGTTGCACTCTTCTACAAACTAACACTATATTTTAAATTTAGTATTTTGGGCTGGACATGGTGGCTCACACCTGTAATCCCAGTGCTTTGGGAGGCCTAGTCAGGCAGATCACTTGAGGTCAGGAGTTCAGACCAACCTGACCAACATGGAGAAACCCCATATCAAATATACAAAAATTAACAGTGCATGGTGGCAGGTGCCTGTAATCCCAGCTACTTGGGAGGCTGAGACAGGAGGATCGTTTGAACACAGGAGGCAGAGGTTGCAGTAAGCTGAGATCACACCACAGCACTTCAGTCAGGGTGACAGAGTGAAACCCTGTCTCAGAAAAGAAAAGCATTTTGGCATTTTGTAGTAGCTCATAAATCTAATCATATTTTGTTTTCACAACTTCCTATGGGTTCAAGTTTTACACTCCTACCTGTTTGCTCAATTTTCTGTAGTTTGAGAATATCCCAAGCAAGTTAGTGACATATCTTCATTCTTGTCTTTCCTGAGGCAGCTCCTCCCTATCATTTCCTTCCCTATCTATCTTTGGAAGTGCTGTTCATTCTTGCAGATGCAGCTTATATCCCACCTTCCCAGGTTCTACAGCTCAGCAGGGATTTCAGTTCCTCTCAGAAAGCCTCTTCAAGTATGCCCAGAACCCTACATTGGATTCACTTTTCCCCATGTTCAGTTTTATTAGTAAATGCAAGACCCCCGGACATATACAGCCACCTGCTTTGTGTTGCTTTGCCGTAAGTTTTTAGTGCATTATCTTACACAAACTGCAGACTCAATAACTATTTCTTTCACAATTTTTGTTTCTTATTCTCCAGTATGCAACTACAGATAATAGCAAAATGAAAATATATTTTCCCAAACTAAACTACCAAACTATTTGCCTGATAAGAATAAACCAGGAAACTTTCCTCAAAGAGTTGACAACATTACTGCAGTCCAGATGCATCCCGGTGGGGACCTCCTTCAGAGAGAAGCCAGGGAACTCGGTGGCCAAGGTGCTGAGCTGAACAAGCACCATGCTGCATGGTGGGTGTAAATGCAGTTTTTAGACTATTTTTACCCCACCCCTGAAAGCTTGCTTTCACCTGTATTAGTTGCTAGGTGTCTACAGCTTTTCATGGTTAGTTGTCTTTCAGTTATTTAAAAATACATCCTGGTTTCTGGTAAGGAGGATCCTTGCCAGGCTTCTTTTGGGTTTTTTAATTCAAATGTGTCTGAGTGTTGTTGTATCCCATTCTCATCTGTGGAAAACTGGCAGTATGAATTAAATCCACAGCTGGGAGACTGCAGAGAATGGGACAAAATTTGTGGTGGCAACTCTGGCTTTCCTCTGCCATGAAAGCCTCAGTCATAATCAATAAAGCTAAAAGAGAGCCATCCCAGAGGCCCCAGTTAGGTCATTTCAATGCTCCTTGTTTTCCTAAAGGCTTCACAATGACCTTTCCAAATATTAACCAGCTTCGGTCCATGTGCCAAGTCTTCCCAGGAGAGGCTTTTATATTTGACTCACAGTATTTTTCCTCCAAGCAAATAATTATTACTCTTTCCTCACAGCACAATCCATTTGTTTTAAAAAATACGTAATACATAGCTGAGAATTTAACTATTTAAAAGCCCACATAATAATGATTTTTTACAGTCTCCATGGCCATGGCATTGGAATTCATTTTCCTTCATTTTTATGCAAAGCACATCTGAAATGAAAATGTTGAGTAAATGACTCAAACCACAAACCATGATTGAGGCTTGTGGTTTTTATTTTTTATCTTATCAGTTTGGCTCCACTGAATCATCCATTTTTAATTTTGCCAAAAAATATGCATAATTCTGCCCCAAAGTTGTCATGAAAATGTCAGATTGCTCAGGTCATGGTGCAAACGCGACTGTGGACAGAAATAATGAGGTTTGCGAGCGAACAGGTGTGGATCCCTCCCGAAGCTAGCACCGACCACTGCCACCACATCTTAATGCCAAAGAGCCAAAGGGTTGTGCTTCAAGACTCCCTTGGAGGTGCTCTTTCAGTCCTTTCTCATGTGAGCATCACCAAGACACTAAAAAAGGATGACAGCATTGCACTCAAATGAACGATTTCTACCATGCGGCAGGAGGATAGTATCCATTCTTTCCAGGCACCAGTGAGAAAGCACTGAGTAGCTAAAAATAGTGTGTACTGTCTCCACAACTGACCACCTCACAGGCAGCTCTTCTTTTGCTTTTTGCTTTTCTCCCCAGCAGTACCTTTCTGCCATAACATACACATATACACACATACATGCATACACATTCATATGCAGAGACATTCAGATACACAGACATGCAGCTCTCATTACTGCCTTTTTGCCAGTTAGCACCCTTGGAGGAATATTAATTAACATGAAAGAGTATTAAGTACTTTTGCAGTGTGAGTTATCATTCTTGGTCACATATGTGATTGCATATGGTGAATGTTCAAGTTCAAAACGGTTATGTGCGGAGATAGGAGAAGCTTCCGGGGAAACTTTATTTAGCTGATCAAATATTTTTTTTCCAATCATCTACACAAAGGAATGTTTTTGAGAAAAACAACAAAATGACTTGAAAAGGGTACTTTACTATCACATTTTTTTCCTTATAAGAATCTAAAAAAAAAAAAGATTTTTTGCCTACGGTTTTGAGGTAAACGTCATATGAAAGAGCCTAGCAACAACAATGTATTTCTCATCCCACACACAGCAACCATTTTAAATGTCAAGAGCATTTCATAAAATTACTCCTTTTTTTCAGGATAGAATGGTGTTTCAAAAATTTGAAAATAGCAGGTGAAATCCAGTAACACATGATTGAAAATAAGAACTCCTCAAAAAATCCTTTGCAAGGTGGGATGTCATGTCACTCACAGTTCTGAACAAAACAGAAGTCACACCCTGCCTAATGACCCTGGACACAATTCTATCAAAGCCAATCCTGAAGCTAAGTCCTCACCTGAAAGAAGCTTCTAGATCCAGGAGCGATGATACACAAAGGGCGAGTACAGAGTTACTAGCACAGACTCCAAGGATGGCTGCCAGGGGTTGAATTTCTGTCTCCTCGCCTACCTGTTGCCTATGCTTGAAAACCTTGTCTTCTCTGAGCCTCAGTTTCCTCACCTTGGAAATTAGAATAGTACGATTATGTGTCAAGCTCTACTCTCATTTCATAAAGTGCTTAAACAGTGAAATGATCAGGATATGCACACCATGACATGCAGTATGCATTAGTTATAATTACTGTTGCCATTGTTATTGATGTAGATATATTTAACGATGGTGATCTAAATCTAGATACACTGAGAACACATCATTTTATAAGTGCTTTTCTATGATACCATTTAATGAGACACAGTTGTAGAAAGGACTGCTTCAAATGAGAGATTCCAAGATCTAGTCCACTGCCTGTCATGGGTAGGTAGCCTTGACCTGGGGCTGCCTCTGGAAATACATTGCCGGGGTGCAAACATCGTCTCTACTTCTCACTAGCTTTACGGTGTTTCATCTTAAAAACGGGGATTCTAATACAATGTTTACCTATTTTTTCTTTGTTTTGAGAATAGTTCTCACTCTGTCATCCAGACTGGAAGACAGTGACACCATCATGGCTCAAGCCATCCTCCAGCCTCAGACTCCTGAGTAGCTGGGACCACAGGCACCCCCCACCACTTTTATTATTTATTATGTTATTATTATTACTACAGACAGGGATTTACTGCGTTACTCAAACTGGTCTCAAACTCCTGAACTCAAGATATCGTCTCCTCTGGCCTCAGCTTCTCAAAGTGCTGGGATTACACGTGTGAGCCACCATGCCTGGCTCTTAAAATTCTATTTGTATCATCCAATAACATAAAGTATATGATAAGGTGCTTAGAAGTAGGCCTTATACATGTTTGCTCAAACACTAGTCCAGGTATTGCTGACAAGGTATTTGTGGATGCGACTGACATTTACAATGAATAAAGCGGGTGACCCTCCCTTAGGTGGTGGGCTTCATTCAATCTGAGGGGAAATTTAAGAGCAAATACTGAGATTTTCCCAAAGAAGAGACTCTTTCTCAAGGCTGCAACATAAAACTCCTGCCTGATTGTTCATCCTGCCGTATTGATTTTGACTTACCAGCCCCTCGAAATGCATGAGCTAATTCCTTAAAATAAAGCTCTCCAGATAGTTTGAAAGATTGATAGATGACAAAGAGATCTCTCTATTTTTATTTCTCTATAGTTTCTCTGGAGAATGCTGACTAATACATAGCTTTATACCTTCTACGGTTAGAGAAGTTGTAAATCCTCAAGGCCTATACTGCCCAATTCCTACCATGAAAAATAATTTTTATTTGCATAGATACTTCAACAATGCGCATGACTCTCCTATAGTTGAATGTGGGCATTTTAGTCTGTTTGGGCTGCTATGACAAAATGCCATATATTCGGGGGTTAAGAACAGACATTTATTTCTGATTGATCTGGAGGCTGGGAAGTCCAAGCTCAAGGTGATAGATCAGGTGTTGGTGAGGACCCACTTTCTACCCCACAGATGCCGTATTTTTGCTACATCCTCACGTGACAGCAAAAACCAGTGCTCCCCAGGCTTTTCTTTAACCTCCCTAGCCTAAGTGAGCATGTTTTAGCCTCCTAAGTAGCTGGAACCACAGATGCACACCACCACACCCGGCTAATTTTTGTATTGTTTGTGGAGATGAAGTCTCACAATGTTGCCCAGGCTGGTCTCCAATTTCTGGGCTCAAGCAATTCACCCTCCTCAGCCTCCCAAGGTGCTAAGGTGTGAGCCCCCATGCCTGGTCTGGCCTGTCTTTTCTATGGACACTGATCCCATTTGTGAGCACTTCACCCTTACGACCTAACCACCTCCAAAATGCCCTCTGGATATACAGATCTTCTAAATACATAAACATTGCACCATCCCTTTCTCAAAGACAGCAGAAACTCGTTAACAGAATCACTTCTTGAGATCAGTGAATGTAGTTGGACTCCAGAATACAAATTTCCTGAACAACTGAAATCATATCACCTGCCGTATAAGAAAATCAGCACCAACATCTAAATTAGCTTAAAACCTGTCACTATCAACCTTAGCTAACTTCTCCTTAAAACCACTCTATGGTTATCATTGGTTCGTGTATTTATTCAAATATTTAATAAAATGAAAAGTTGTTTGGAGTGCAAAGTATACTGTGTATATTGTTACAGAATACAGTGTTTCTCCAAAATAACAAATCGTGTTCCTTAAGAGGGCTCATGGCAACAAGAGAGAGTCATCAGTACCTGAGGAGAAGCACAGTGCGATGCCTGTGAGGCCCGTGGAAGATGCAACATTACTCAGCCCAGGGGTTGATTGGGGTATCTCAGGTGGAAAGAACATGGGGATGAGAAAGTGGAGAACCTCCATGGCTTCCTGCCATATGATCCAGTACAGCTAAGGACTCCCGTATTGGAAGATAAGAACAGGGAGGCTGTCACAGATACACGAGACTATAGGGTTAACAGCACCCATTTGAGGGAAAAAAGTGTCAAATCCTGGAAAAGAAATGAGGCAAAGAACAGGGTTGAGGGGACGAAAATGAGCTTGGTCTTCCTGACACGTGAATTACTCAGCATCTAATTTACTCATTCGATCCCTGCTCACTGTCAAGTTAGAATTGGAAACACTTACTTCTAGATTTCCAAACTTCCTCCCTGTCTCCAATAACGATGAAGTTCCACAAGGCAAACCACTGATTGATGAGAAATGGTGTGAATATTTTTTCTTGTTCTGTATAAACTTCTCACTTTAAGCTCTACCCTGAATAATCATACTCCTGGTTTGTGATCGGCGCTGGTTAACTGAGGGGGTGCAGCTTGTATGAAGGCACTTGTAGGTTCAAGACCCTTTAAAGGTCTTGCTTGAATTCCAAAAAGAGACAATATTTTATGTCAGAGGCTTTACTTTTAATGCCACCTAGCCTCTGTAGAAAGGCACATTTTTAGTTAGGAAGCAGGGAGGAACTGGGCCATTAACACAAAACTGTGCCTGACTAAGCGTGGCCCATGGCCACTCCTGATGGAATGACCCTAAGGCCCCCGGTCAGTTAATGTCAGCATCTGTGCTGTGTGTAGATGTTTGTGCATTCAGACATGGAAACCCAGATACAACTACGTGGTGCCTGGACAATAACGTGTTCAATGAATGTCATGCTGCTTGTTTTCTAGATGGCTTCCAGTGGCCTGGTGAAGCATGAATTTTACAAACACAACGTGCATTGGTTGTGTTGCACATATGAGCACATGGGCACGCTTCATTTCACTGCTCTGGCATCTGTGACACAGTCCTTCAAAGACAAAGTATCGATGAGGCTGTTTCTTGTTTCTAGGATCCAATTACTCTGAGGAACTTGGTGACTGGATCCACAATAGGCAAAGCTGGGCCCAGAGGGAGATGCTCTCTGGCTGAAAGGCAGGCTCTCAGTGACTAGAGATGGAACGAAGATGGAGTTGAGATTTATTTCCAATTATAAACTCTATTAAAAACATATGGGAATGGGATTGCCTAATTTCCATAATAAATAATAACAATACAGAAATTCTGTAGGGTACTATGTTCAAATTGAGCAAACCCTCAGGATTTGGCATGTTTTCTTCTCAGAATGACTGACTGACCTGTTTACTAAATCTGCAATTATAAACCGAATTTTGTCCACACATTGCATCCCACATCTGTTTCACTGTCCCAGAGGGCTACTGAGGTTGCGGCCAGGTACAGGAGACCGAAGCATTTCACCGGACTCTTCTGTCCTCACCTTCATTACTGCTCTATCGATACCTCTGTTTGGAGCAGTGTTCTCTCAAAAGGGATGACTTTCAATCTTTACCCAGGAGGCAGAAAACTCCAGTGCCTGATAAAACATAACAATCATGGCAACGAAATGCTTCATTTCTCCTTGACATTTTTCTCTGCCATCAAGATCAAAATTTATCCCAGTTACCGCAGCAACTGACATTGTTGCTTACTTCTGGCTAAGTCAATTTTGCCCTTCTTCAATTACTAGATATTTCATTTCAGACTGTTTTTCTATCTTAACCTCCTGTTTCAAATCTAGTTGTTTTTGCAAACCAAACTGTGATGGGATCTCTGCTTTCCTTTTTCTTATATTCTAAGGATAATTAATACTCAGATCATAACATTATTTTTAACAATAAACTCAGCTATGAAGTACATATGAGGCA
Source organism: Macaca nemestrina (assembly GCF_043159975.1). Lineage (NCBI taxonomy): Eukaryota > Metazoa > Chordata > Mammalia > Primates > Cercopithecidae > Macaca > Macaca nemestrina. Next base: position 149,810,984 of record NC_092132.1, on the reverse strand, counting down.
TACCAATTGAACCATTCAGTTGACTTACATCAAATTATTCTTACAGACCTTTTTTTTTTCTTTAAGCATGCCAACTTTTAAAATAGTATACTCAAGTATTTGCCACGGACACAGAGTGGATTAAGAGTACAGCCTTTACATTGGGCTAGAGTTATTGTGATCACACAGTTCTGATAAATTTTTAATCAGTAGAATAAATGAAGTAATTATAAAACTTTTTGTTCCTTGGTAAAGACTTGAAGAGTAAAAACGGGCATTTTTAAAGCTTAAGACAAAATGATCCCATCACTGAACAAATAGTTTATCATTTAATGATATTGCATTTCTTAATCTCTTTAAATATCAGTTTTCTCAACTGTAAAATATCTCTATTCCCACCAAATAGTGTTGTTCTGAATTGAAATGAGAAAATTTATTCCAAGAATTTGCTTCAATAAAGCCCCATTATATTCTAACATATGCACTTTCATGTGTAATTTTGGTGTACAATTAGAGAGTTAGTGACCATGGTTTTTATTCCAAAGAACGGTAGTGGAGGATTACAAGAATATTGGTACTAATGCAAGAGTTTAGATGAGAAATGCATATAATAGTTCTTGCACATTTCTAATATTAAGTTAGAATAGTTGCAATATTCCATAGTTGAATAAATGCAAGAGTTCAATGCAATAGTTGAATACAGTTAGTTACATGTGTACCTTGTATGTGATCTATTCCAGGGCCCTCTTAAGGAAGCATACAAAAATATCTTATGTTTGCAAATTATGCAAAAACAGATACCTGTGTGGACAAATCACGACCTCATCAGAGCCATGCAAGCAAGATACCTTGATGTTTACACCTGGTTAGGTTCACGGCAAAGCTACCTCGTGATATTGTACTTTGTATCTTCAAAGTTCTTTGGCTTTTTCTAGTTTACTCTATTTTCACAATTAATTTCTGGATTTGTTAAGACCTCTGACATACTCATAAGGGAAACACAGCAATTAAATAAAAGTTTAAATTAGGTCCATAAATTTGGCTGTCATAAAATATGCTCATGGGTGAGTCAGAAATAGAAGCAACAATTCCATAGTTCTGGGTCTAGAAGTATTTTTATAAGCTGAGAATTTTTCCACGTAATTCATAACCAAATATTAAATTCTCCTGAAACCCAAATGAATCATATTGATATTAGTTTAATGTTGCAATTACTCTTGTATTGCCTTAATATTAAGCTTTCTATTGTTTTTTGAAAGAAGAAATTACGGAAGGTTTAAAAGAGAACCTTCTGCTAGAACTGAAAACAGAGGCATGATGAGTAAAGTTAAAGTAAGGGTAAACATATCTGAGCATAGGTCTGGCCATACAGTCAATGATCAGAAAATGCTTTGAGATTCTATGAAAAGCAAGGTGTGGGCTCAATTGCTGTAGAGCCTCGAATCTACCGGGAACTATTGCTTGGGTGGTAGAGACATGAATTCTGAGTCTGGACGAAAGAGCTCATCTCTGAGGCAGAAATATATTCCAAATACAAATATTATCAGCTATGAAAATAAATGCTTGAGCCAGGCTTTATCTCCTTTAAAGGAGATCTGCAAGTATACCCCAGGCAATAATCCGTAGGAAATAATTTAGTTATGGTCTTGGCCAGAGACAAAAGTAGAAAGTTGATAACTACTTCAAACCCTTTCAATTCTTACCATTTTGTGATTTAAATTCACAAGCTATGCTGGCAGATTCATCAGCTGGTCAAATAATGAATCTATTTTTTATCTTGTCATGCCCTGTGCTAATCTCGGTCCAGGCTCTCTTTCATGTAAATGAGAGGCTGGTGTTTGAATCAGCTGTACAAAGCTACCACGAAATGAGATACTGGAGCTGAGTGACAAAGAGTTTAAATTTATAAGACTTCAATTTCAGTCCTACATTTCTAAAGAATACAGAATCTTTCATAAATAACTTTCGGTTGTTTATTTCATCGTGTTAAGAACAGGTGGGAAATCGCTCAATGATTACCTGCCCACATAGGAAACATTCATCAGATGATTCAATATGTTATGCTTGGATGGAAAAACAGTTTCCAGGTTTGAGCGAGAGAGAAGAAAATGAAAGATGATGGTATACGAAGTAGAGTAAAGCTGAGTGCAGTGGCTCACACCAATAATCCCAATGCTTTGGGAGAATGAGGTGGGAGAACCGCTTGAGGCCAGGAGTTTAAGACCAGCCTGGGCGACAAAGCAAGACCTCATCTCTACAAAAACTTAAAAAATTATTCTGGCATGGTGGCATGCACCAGTAGTCCTGGCTACTCAGTGGGCTGAGGAAAGAGGATCACTTGAGTACAAAAGTTGGAGGGTGAAGTGAGCTGTGATAGCAACACTGCACTCCAGCCTGGGCAACAGAGTGAGACCTTGTCCTAAAAAAAAAAAAAAAAACAACAACCAAAAAAAAAAAAAAAAAAAAAAAAACAGAGAGAGAGAGAGACAGAGAGAGAGAGAGGAGGAGGAGGAGGGGAGAGAGAGAGAGAGAGAGAGAGAGAGAGAGAGAGAGAGAGAGAGGAACCAGGAGAGAATTAACATGATGAATACAAATAAAACTCAAATTTGCTCATCAGGGTATCTCAGAATCTTTACAGCAAATATGACCTGAGCTGCCAGATGGACAAGACACGATGAGAAACAGCATACCTCATGTGATTTGTACGACCCCAGAGGAGAAAAGTACACTAGTTACACATGGGAAACAAAGACTTGAGTCTAGGTAAGGGCAGCTATTTCTCAAGGGGAAATGAGAAATACTAAGAAGTTACTGGTGTGACATCTCTTTCGCTTCTTACTAACATCTTTATGGCTTCTCTGTGATGGTCAGAAAATAAATTTTCAGTTTGTTCTGCATGGTAATATTTTGTTTAAAATGTACCTCTTAGTAAACTCGAGCCTACCCTCTCTAGGTTAATATAATTCACTACCAAGCTCCACTTGGGTCATTGGCAGAGGAGCAGCAGCCAAGGAAGAGTAATGTGAAGAAATCAGCAGGGCGGGTTTTGTCCCTGAATTGCCCTTGGACAATGACTTTGATTCATCTGACATACAATCAAGTGTAACCGGGACACTGGGGACTTGACCATGAGAAGTCCATAATCCCCAGACAGACCCATAATTCCCTCAAGGAATTTGCCAATGGTCAAGCAAACTCATGTCAAGAGAGTTATTTTCTACATTTTTAAATAGGGCATAGCAGCTCCTAAAACCTCATCCCAGCCAATGTGAGGGTTTGGATGGAGATGCCTTGCAAACACAGATGACCAGTCTCAAGGAAAAAATGACAAATCTTCCACGCTTCATTGAGAATAAAAGGGGAGAACGAATAGCAAACTCTTCCAGGCAAAGGTGTCATTAGGTTTTTGGATCAGAAAAAGGGGTAGGAAGAAGATGGAACATGTTAAATAAGAACCCTGAAAGAGGAGAGATTAACAATTTCTAAGATTAATTTCTCTAATACTTAGGCTACCAGAATCAGTCCTGAAACCTAGGGTATCTTACTCAACATAATTCTGGTGGCTTCTAGATAGTTGATTATGCTGCTTACCCAGTTCTAGAATCTCAATTATTTGGTTGCTAATTATACTGTACTATATTTGATATCAAGTATTAAGGAATATTATCTACAATTTAAAGGAACCCTCAAGTGGAGAGATTTCTAGGCCTGGGAGGATGTAGTCTATCCTCTGAGGCTTTATTTCAAGCTGATAGATTTAAAAACTATCACAATCATCCTGTTTTTCAGAAAATTACGTATTCAACTTTAAAATCTATACTCTAAAGCAACATAAAAGGTATAACTCAGGAAAGAATAGTGAGAGAATACAGATAGCTCATTTCCAATACATCGTTGCCTAGGTAACAAGGCCTAGCTAAGCATTGTGAATTGGTAGGCGTTGATCATCTATATTCGGGGATTCAAATCTGCAATGAAGGCAAGTTTCCATGGTACTAGCAATTACATAACTGTTTTCCAGCATTTTTTAGAAGGAAGTTGTATGTCATATGGTTATATTTCAGGCTCAAATATATTAAGCAATCAATCATATCACTAGGTAAAAGTCTTTCACATTCAATTCTGAGATTCATATTCACTATTGTAGGAAATAATTTAGTACTGAAGGCCTTGAACTCAAAATGTAGAGCAAAATGTTTGAAGGTAAGTTTAGCTCATTGTGGTTAAGATGCAGTCTCCTCGGCGATCAAAGGACAGACTACTCTGCATGTCATGAATGTGACCCTTTCTAGGAAGGAAACCCAGGGAAACAATATTTTTCCTACAGTGTGATTGTGAGAAGAAATACTAATGTTCTGTGGTTGTTTATCTAGTAAAACTTTAATTTATAGAAAAATCTTTAGGATATTGTCATGTATTCTAAAGTAGCTTTCAGCAAAGCGATGCAGTCAAGATAAATGGAAACCTAAGATTAGTCAATATGGTTTTTCAACCAATTAGAATTAGGCAGTTAGGGTAGATTAATAATGGTCAATAATATTCGGGAGATTTCAGTGCCCACTAATTTGTTGACTTGACTTAATGAGCATCCTGCAGAATAACAGAAGGAAGCTTCACCCAGCAGCCACAGCTGATGTTAGTCTTCCACACCCCTAACTTTCTGATTATTCATTATCTGTACTTGGTATTAGTACTATGCTTTGTCCAATGGATTGACACATATTCCCATGTCTCAGGAGACAGAATTGGCCTTATTTCCACCATGCAGCCATTTTAATAATTGGTCTCAAGTTACAAATTCTTGATACGAATTTGGAGCATCCTGAAGATTCTGCAAGTTCAAGTAGCACAAACCATCTCCATGTTTCCATGGTAACTCCACAATCTATAACAAGCCAAGAAGCCAAACTAAGACTGTCTACCAAGCCACATTCTTATTTCCCTTCTGCAAACTTGGTGGCAACGCTGTGTGTGTGTGTGTGTGTGTGTGTGTGTGTGTGTGTGTGTGTGTGTCTACAGGGATATTTAAACCACAAGCCAAGATTCAAAGGTGTGCAATACATGTACAATATAGGTATTACACACACAGAAAAATATGTGTATACATTCTACAACTATCACATATGTCTATTATATTATAAATGTGTGAAAATAGGTAATCACTTTCTGAAGTGTTGAAAACTATTCTGGCTATCCCAACAGCAGACAAATAAACTGGCAGAAAAAGCACAGGACTCAATCAGCCAGGGTAGGTTTCATTCCAAACCCTGATATTTTCCTGATGTATGATATTTGCCCAGTAAGTGATCCTCTCAGATGGACACTTCCCCATAAGGTTATAGGGAAAAAAAGACGGTAAAGTGATTCACATGGAGACCTTCTTTATTTTCATCACATGTGATGCTAAACATGAACTGGCTGCCCAGCAATGGAACCCGTGATTCCCGTGAGGTTAGCACAGGAAGCACATTCCCCAGTAGACAGGCTTGCAGAAGACAAGTTGGTGGGGTGGGGGGGAAACAAGCTCAAAGGACTTGGAAAGGTGATTCTTTCCTGCCAAAACATTGCAAAGAAAAAGCAGGAAGTGAGTCACTCTAGATACACCAAAGGCCACCCATGTGACATATCAGGAGAAACAAAGGATTTATCTTATTTTATAGAAGTCCAAGATATGCTGCACATTGATCTGTAGGTTTCAGACTCTGACAGGTAGATGTCAGGTAGAGAATTCCAAGCTGTAGGGTGGATTGCAGTGCCCCTCACTTGTGCCTCCTCCAACCCTCATATTTAACATTTCAACCTTTTAAGTTGCCTTCAACCTCACATGGTATCTCAGTGATCAAGGGATATAGGGTATTTTATAACTCTCCAAAACATAAAAACAGATGCCACATGAAATAGGCAATATATGTGGTAAAATAAAAGGAGTGGTCCAGCTTGCTTTGTTTGAGCATAAAAAGCACATATGATAGTCAAATACAAAGACATAGAGAGGAGGATAGAGGTTGCCAAGGATTAGGGGGAAGGCAATATAGATGTTGGCCAAAGGGTACAAAATTTGAGTAACAAAATGGATACATTATGGAGATCTAATGCAGAACAATGTGACTGTACTTAATATTCTCTTGCTAAGAGAGGTGACCTTAAGTGTTCTAACCACAAAAAAATTAATAAAAATGGTCACTACGTGTGGTGATGAATATGTTATTTAACTTGATCATGGTGATGTACATGCATACATGATTCACAATGCTATCAAACGTCAAATTGTACAACTTCTATACATTCAATGTTATTTGTTAATTATATATCAATAGAGCCAGAATAAAGTATATTTTTATCGAATAGAAACTAACCCAAAAAGTAGACTATGTGCACTAGAGCATGTGGTCATCTCCTAGGAGATTTCAGAGACAGACTTTACGTCCAGTGATCTGATCTTTGCAGCTTTTTCTTTTAACCAACAGAGTTTCGACTAGGTCATAAGTAAATCTCATCTTGGTGTGTGCACTGGGGCTCATCTTTCTCATCCTACACATTCCATATTAGAAATATGTGGAAGAGCTCTGTTGAGACACTACCAATTCAATTTGTTTTTCACCTACATCTCCCGTAGCATATGACCCTGGTTAACTCAATAACTAATTCTGAAGCCTTATTTAGTTTTAAATCCTGCCAACAGAAGTATGTTAAAAATTAAAATAAGTATTTTCAAATACACCGTAAATTCTAGTAAAGCCATTGCCAATAATACCACAAGCACTGGGGTTGTGAAATTGTGAATGTATACAAATAGGTGTGTATATGTGTGTGTGCGCGCACACGTACTCTGGCTTAGCATGGTACATCAGCATCTCGAGTAAAAGGCCTATTAAAAAACACACTGATCATTAGCAACTGAGAAATATCTTGTTAATCTGCTTTTTCATGTATTTTCAGATTTCTCTGTAACCGTCTCCATGGAGACTTCCCTCTGTTTTTCCAAAGGTGCCTCCGACACAATCATCTTTACACGTGTTCATTCAATTGTTCATTCTGTCATGTGTGTAGTTTAACAAAACATTTTAGATGTGGCCTTCAAATCAACTTTGCATCTTTCAGGTTTGGTACATTATTTTTAATACTCCCATATGCTCAAGCTGAGAGAGTACTTACTATCTTCTCTTGAGCAAAGGCAGAAATATTTTAAAACTGAACTGCTCAAAGATGCATTCTTTTACAAATTTCTACCTCTGTCTCTCAATGTATTTTTTCATTTTCATAAAAATGATTGTCAGAAGTATATGTACATAAATATGTAAGAATATAAATATATGTAAGTATATATATGAAAATGACTTACTGAGTTATGAGTTACACTACAGCTATGCTCAAAGGAAGATGTGTTTAAAAACATTCAAGAATCAAATTAATAAACACAAAGATATTAAAAATGTTTCATAAAAATAAAAGCACATATCCTTGAGCAAAAGAATATAATAGTTGTCATTCACATTTCACAGTTGTAGAAAAAACATGTTTACCAGCAAGAAATATACATTAGCATATGATATATAGCAGCTGATCTTTAAAAAGGATCTTTGACAACCTTTAAAAATATTTACCTAGCAATAAGGACAATTTAAATACCTCACAGACAAGAACAGGCACTACGGAACAGGTTGTGGTCAATTGGTCTCTGTTCAAATGTGCACAGATAAAGGAATTTGTGGACTGAAGGAAACAAAATGGCTAGCCAATGTTTCATACTTTCTAAGGCAGCGTTGTACCGTAACATCAAGCTCAGAATTCTGTGATTAAGTCAGCCTGTGGTTGGGGCTTAGAAAGAAGAGAAATGATGGGGCAGTCAAGGGGGCTAAACTGGTCAGTAATTTGGCATTCGAGAAGCAGAAAATAGTGGAACCCGATTTCTACTTACATGCAAGACCTGCATTGATGACCAGTGCTAACATATATTTGCAGCTATTGCTGTTTGGAGGTGAAATGGACATGAAAATTAGATTGGAACTTAAGCTTTCTATGTCCATTAAGGATGTTTGAACACCCTAAAAGGTAACATATAAATCATTTTCTTGCTTTGTTTCCAATGTTATTTTTGACATATAATTATATATATTTACGCAATAGAGCATTTTCATACATGGATACAATGCATAGTGATCAAATCAGGATTAAAGAAGAGAAAAACAGATAATTGGGATTAACTCAAACTATAAAGCTTTTATATAGCAAAGGAAACAGCGATAAAGTGAAGAGACAACCTGCAGAATGTGGGAAATATATGCAAATTACTCATCTGACAAAGGACTAGTATCCAAAATATGTAAGGAAGTCACAGAAAACAAAAACAATGCCAAAATGATTATTAAAACGATTCAAATGACTGGAATAGACCTTTCTCCAAAGAAGATCTCAAATGGCCACATACATTTTTAAAAAGTCTCAACATCATGAATTATCAAGAAAATGCAAATCAAAACTACAATGGGATATCATCTCATCCCAGTTAAAATAATTCTTCCACAAAACCAGTCTGTGCCTTCACTGGGAGGTCATTCCTGGCAGTGACCTACATTGGTGTGTTCTGAGGTTATACTCATTGACAGGGAGACAGGTGATGAGTCCGTGTTTTCAGTCAAGAGGTAAGAAGGGAGGAGCTTTTCTTCCTCAGTGTTTTCAAAATATGCACTTCATACTGACTAGATATCATTTGGAATTTCGGTAGTTCACATTAGTATAAAATAATGGAATATTACATTCTTATTATCATATCCAGATTATTCATGGTCCACGGGCTGGAATGTGCAAATACCAAAGTACAACTAGAAATCTTCAGCAGTAGAAAGGACTTTGAGATTTTTCTAATCCAAACTCTCCATACTGGTCAACTATGGTTAACAATCAAATATGGCCTGCTAATTTATCTGGACAGCTCATTTGCTAAGAATGATTTTTATATTTTGAAATGACTAAATATAAATCCAAAGAATAATATTTCATGGCACATGAAAAATACACATAATTTAAATTTCAGTGCCCATAAATCCAGTTTTACTAGAATTCAGCCACACTCGTTTATTTACATACCATCTGTGGCTGCTGACCTGCCCCCACAGCTGAGGTGAGCAGTTATAGCAGGGAGTTTGACCCACATAGTATCTGGCCCTTTAAAGCATGGCTTGCTGACCCTTGATATAATCCATCCCTGCTCTAATAGCCTCATGACATTATTATCTAAACTGAATTAAAATCCAGTTATAGAGAACTTGCGGTCTTTCAGCTGGAGTGTGCTTTTTGTTGTTGCTGATTGATTTTGTTTCCATCTTTAGCAGGAATCAAATTGAAAAGAAAAAGTGATACATGAAATCTTCATTGCAATTTTGAATTTTTTTTCTAATTTGCCTCAAAAGAGTGCTAGTCAGAAATGTCATATTCTTTATAATTATATTTTAGATATAAAAATAAATTAACAGAATTCTTATCAAAATTCAAAGGAGACGAGTCCATGGTAAGCTCTGGACACAATGTCCTGCTGTAGAAATCCATGGGGATCAGGATCGAGACCGAGGGCCTGAGGCCTTCTCCACATCTCTCAACAACATGTCACACTGGCTGGATCATGGAATCTGGCTGGACCTCAGTTTTTTCCTCAAATACTAATTTGAAAGTGAGTTTAGTTAGGTAATATCCAACTCTCTTATAATGGAGCGTGCTTGTGGCTAAGGACAAGGGTTCCAGGATACTTAATTAAGTTTCCCCCACCCCCTCCCCCCCAATTATCTAGACCAGAGACATCTGTGACCATTTTTCACCTATTCTTTAATCTCTCAGAAGTTACTTTTTCTCCAAGGCAGGAAAGATGAATGATTTTAGAATTTGGTGTGACAATCAGGATGTGTGTTCAAGTTTTAGCCTTACTCCTAGCTAATTTACTAATCTTGAGTTAGCAATAGTTGGAAATTACATCATGCTTAAAATGGAACAGACATTCATGATTTGGGGTAATCTCACCCTGGCCTTCTCTAAACAGAAGTAGCAGCGGCTTTAAAATTCTTTAGTCTCTAGCATAGGACAAAACTACATAATATAATCGATACTCTCTGCGCCTTGATTTTTTGGGACATCTAAGACTTTAGTATTTAAAATATGTAACATTACTTCAATATTTCTAGCCAAACAGACACAATAGCATATACCACATCTATGAAGCAGGAAAATGCAAGACTAAAGGAGACTAAATTATAATTTACCAATGAAATTATAGGATAGGGTTGCCTCAACAGAAATACTTCCCTGTTGCCTATTATTAAAGCTCACCACAAAGAATGTAGATATTGGCCATCTGCTCTCAGTCTTCTAGTGCAAAAGCAATGAAAGTTGGAGTGTAATTTCACATCAGTATGGAATTGCAATGTCTCCTATTACTATAAAAGTTCCTTGTATCTCCTGTAGCACGTAACTCAATTCTAAGTGCCTAGCAGGTGTCTATTGCCAAGTTTTATTGGATAGAGTTTTAGTAACTCTAAATAAAATCTATAATCACTTCAAAAGATATATCTTCCCTTGTTCAAATAAACAAGC